>NW_007774411.1:1876-4060 GCF_000696425.1 Galeopterus variegatus | reverse complement strand
GCAAGAGAATGGTTGGCATTAATGAGAAATTATATAATTGGGACAAATTAAGTATATGGGAACGAAGCTGTAGAACCCCCTTTACTTGGTGGTGTCCAGTTTTAAATAAATCATTAAGAATCAGGTGTTGGGATAAAAATATATGCTGTAAAATTATTAATTAGATCTTAGAAAAATAAGAGAGTGTAACTGGTTTTGTGAAGGATGGTGCTGTGCACAAGGACACTTTAACATTTAGATCAAGATTATAGGGCCACAGCAAATGCATAACTTTAAAATGTGCATGAAAATGCTTCTCAAATATCCGCTGTTCTTTTTACTTTTGGCTCCCACCCTGTTAACAGGGGGGATCTTAACCACAGTTTGCTACAGAGAAAGGGCACAAGATAACTTCAAGACAATGAAGGGATGGTTTGAATCTGATAAAACCGGATTCCAGGAAATAGAAGCACGAGTTGATCACCTAAGACTGCTGACCTCTAAAAAAGTTTCCTCCCTGCTTTATGGACTATTGATTTAAGCTTGCTGATACAATAAAAATAGTACCCCAAAACCCCCCTGCAGAGAAAAATCTAAATAAAAGGCATTGTCTCATGCTCTACTGGGCTCCAGCTGCAACATGCTGACAGCCAGCAGAGAGAGAACGGAACGTGCATACTGATGCATTGAGGTCTCTGTCTGTGCTTTTTATTTTCGCTGACCCTCCCTCTCCCTTTTCGGGTACCCACAACTTGACTGGAGCAGGACTCCAACACCATGATTTGGTTATATTTTATGTCATAGTTGACTTCAAGAAAGCAAGATTGCCCTGGGTGGACATATCCTATCAGGGGAGTCCTTAAAAGTGTCTGGACACTTCCTGAAGAGAGAGTTTGATGTGAGAGAGGAATTCGGTGTGAGACAGATTCTTCATTGCTGGCTTTGAAGATGAAGGGGGTCATGTGAGTGGAATGTGGGTGCTCTCTAAGAGCTTAAACCAGTCTGTCACTGACAGCCTGCATGGACACAGCGACCTCAGTACTATTACTGCAAGAAACTGAATCCTGCCACAACCACTTGGGCTTGGAAGAAGGCCCCCACACCTCAGAGGCGCTTGCAGACCAACTGAAATCTTTCTTGATTTGCCTTGATTTGAGACCCTGAGCAGAGAGCTCAGCCATGCTGTATTAAGCTTTTGACCTACAAAGCAGTGAGATAATAAATGGGTTTTGTTTTAAGCCACTTTGTTTGTGGTAACTTGCTATGCAGCAACAGAAGTCAAATAAAGACATGAAGATCAGCCTGAATAACTAACCTCCCCCCTCTCCCTGGAAGGCACCAGCATCTTGTCACATTGCATTTTAGTGAAGAGGAAATTGGCAAAATTAGATTCAGTATTTGTCCAGATTCAGTAATTTGTCAAATACCACACAGTGAGCTTGGACAAGAATCTAGACATTCTGATTCCAGAGAATTATTCTTTGAAAATAAAAATAATGCAAAAATTTCTAATTATATATGTGCTAAATGTTAATTGTAAAAATAAGAAAGAATAAACTATATAAAGACAGCAAAAATTAGTGAAAACCCATCATCATATATCTACACTGTCAACAATTTAGTGATCATTCTGCAAGACTATCTCAATACATATATACATACATACAAATTTGTGTAAGTGGAATCATACATAAATGTTGCTTTTTAAAGTATAAAGTTATTTTTATACTTATTTTTTCTTCTATTTTTCCCCTTCCTTTTCAACCAACTCTTTTATTTACCTTTTTACCTCGTCTCTACTCCAAGTAACACATAGGCTTGCACACCCTCTTACATGCTTATGAGATACACATACCCACACACAATTTTCAGAGTTTATGCACACACTCACAGGTATGTGTGTATGTATGTGTAGTTTTTGAGAGAATTTTGTAAAAATGAGGTAATTTTTTACAAAGCTATGTGTATCTTTTCTCTATCACTTCAAATATGGCCATATAAGCCTTGTGGAATATACGTAGGATTTTGGTCTTTACTATGAGAACAGTGAAGAGTATTAAACTGAGAAGGTGACAATTACCTTAGTTGCAGAATAGAAGAGGGCTGCAGTAGGTGCAAGGAGACAAGTTAGCAGTGCGTGTTAATGGTCCAGGCAAGGGATGACTATGGTTTAGATTAGAAAAGCAGTAGGTGGTTAGTAAGAGG
>NW_007774411.1:0-1113 GCF_000696425.1 Galeopterus variegatus | reverse complement strand
AGGGCCAAGTTTGGAGGGGAAGATCACAAGTTCAGTTTGACTTTCAGGAGATAGTAATAGTGGCACAGATACAAGCAGGGCAAACTCACAGGTGGTGTTGTAAGCACTGTACAGTCACCCAGAGGCATTAAAGGAATTCTTCAGCTGCACTTAAGTACCCATGCTTATGGGACTCCACTGAATTTCACCATCTTTATCCTTGAGGGGAGGAATGGGTATCCATTTCTGTTCTTTCTGCTGGTTTCTATCCCATTCTAGCTCTGTTTGGGTGATATTCCATCCCAACCAAAATAAAATTCCTATCTAGATTCAAATAATGTTTTAAAGAAATACATTGCAAAATTGTTCACTTAAAACTTTATACATTTTTCTGATTATAAAAGCAATACCCATTCACTTAAGAGCATGTGCACAGTATAGATAAGAATACAGAAGTAAACAGAAATCAGCATAGCCCTACTAGTCCAGGGTCATACAGTCTAAATGGTCGCCCCTTGAATTGAACAATGTGGTATTCTAGGCTGATAGTTACTCTTAGCATTTGGGGTTTTTCCATTTTTTTTTTTTAAAGAAAAACCAAACACCAAAGAAAAAAGGCAAGTATACTATACATGTAGTTATACGTTGTTTCTTTCTCCAGTGAATACAGTTCGAGAATTTCCCCATGTTCATTTAAATTAAGCTACCACGAAGAAATTAGAGAAGAAAAACTTGTAAACTTAAAACTGTGCCAAAGTACAAATAAGAATCCCACTTTTACAAACAGAATGTTTTCATTTTCTACATGTATAAATATGAGTCCAAAAGTGAGATTGCAATAAAACGCAATAAAACATGTATCATAAAAATTGTCAAACAGTAAAACAGCCAAATTGTGAATGAGAAGGAAAAAGTGGATAGAATTTGAAACTATTAAGAGATCTGAAGTCTAAAATTCCTTCAATCACTCAAAATTCAGAACAAAAGCGTATCCAGAGTTATTAAATATGGCCCCCACCTCTACTGGATAGCCTATTTTCTACCTATTTCACCCCCAAATTGGGGTATGGGACACAGGAATAGCCAATATTTAATGAGAACTTATAATACGGCAGATATTGTGATATAATGTTT
>NW_007774410.1:3394-4060 GCF_000696425.1 Galeopterus variegatus | reverse complement strand
GGCCACTGGTGCTGGCCTGGGTGCAGTTCTCATCTGAGGTGCCCGGCTACGAAAGAGAAGAACACAAAGTACGAAGTTCTCACTTCCAACCAGTTTTGGAAATTGTCAACTTATAAAACACTTGATTATAACACTAAGGTCAAGGGTTCAGATCACTGTACCAGCCAAACAGTCACCAAAAAATAAAATAAAATAAAATATTTTTAAAAACCCTTGTAAACTCTTATAAAGGAAGGATATTTAAACAGAATACTTGTTTATTAAAATAAACCTCAGGATTTTCAATTTAAAAATATTTTTTTTTTTGGCAAGTGGCCCTTATGGTGATCCGAACCCTTGACCCTGGTGTTAAAACACTGCTCTTACCCAATGAGCTAACCAGCCAGCCCTCATTTTAAATGAGTACGTACAAGAAAACTTTATGAAAAACAACTCCATGAACTATCTACATTACTTTATCTCTTGAATCATTTGTTAAGGTTGTAATCACCAAGCATAAACTACAGCCGACCCTCCATATATCTGTGGGTTCCGTATGTGCAGTTTCAACCAACTTATATCAAAAATATTCAAGGGAAAAACCGTAAGAAATAACAATACGACAAAAAAAAAATACATTATAAAATTATTTACACAGTACTTACATTGTATTAGGTATTATAAATA
>NW_007774410.1:0-1789 GCF_000696425.1 Galeopterus variegatus | reverse complement strand
CTGACGCCGCCTCGGAACCTGAAGGTCATTGGAAGAGCAGGACGTCACGGCGGCGCCTCGTCGCACGCGGTTGACGTCATGCGCTCGGCGCCGGGGCGCTTCGCAACCGGAAGTTCCTGCGGTGGCGGCGCGAAGCCTGTCCTCTGGCCCTAGCGCGACTCGGCTCCGCGGGCATTTTGCTTCCCGGCACGGAGGGAGCGTGGTCGCGGATGTGTGTGTCCGCGCGGAGGGTTACACCCGACCTTGAGAGTGGGTCACCTTTGGCTTCACTGCCAGGAGACCTCTGGAAGGTTACTTATTTTGGCAAGTACTTTTTGAGGCACAGTGCCTTAAAATAATATGAACTGAAAAGAAAGAAACGAAGTTTTAGGCAGGGATCGACAGAGCTGAGTTGGTTCCGTTTGTGTTTCTCTTTCTTGTGTGTGGATTCAGTTATCGAAAGGGCCGGTCGGTTAGCTCAGTGGGCTAGAGTGCGGTGTTGTAACACGTAGGTCAAGGGTTCGGATCCCCACATCGGCCGGCCATGGGTGGCTAAACAACAACAACAAATAAATAAAATAAAAACGAGAGAGAAAGCGAATAACTATACAGTATACACAGAAGGAATTGAGAAAGGAATTTAAGCATGTCCTACCTTCTCTCCCCCAAATCAGCTACTCACAAAAGAAGACAGTCATGCAGAAAATAAGGGCCCCGAAACGCTAGAAAAACAAAACAGCGAAATGATAGAAGGGACTTCCTCCTCCTCAGTCATTTCTTTCCATATAAACGGATTCCATTCTCCAGTCAAGCGACAGAGATTGACAGGTAGGATAAAAACAACTCAGTGCTGTCTAGAGACTCGCTCTAGAGACTCGCTTTAGACCCAAAGACACACACACATCACAGAAACTAGAACTCCTCTCCCCCAAAGCCAGCCATGACAAACACCTAAAAAGGTCACTCTCTCCTATCTCCCTTCTCCCTAGAAAACCCTCATTCCAGAGGGGTCCTGCCTCTTCCCGGAGAATTTTCTACACAGAGAGGTCAGGAAGAATCTGAACAGACAGGCCTCCCTCGTTCTGTGACCGTGAGATCACATTTCTACATGGCTGTCCATTTTCTATGGAACTTCAGCATACAAATAAACAGTTTTCCCTGGGTCTTTGTGTCTTCCTATCTGAAGGATACTGTCATGTAAAAAATCAATTCAATAAATTCGCTATGCGGGCCGGCCCGGTGGTGCACTGCTATAGTGCGCCGCTTGAGAAGCGCAGTGGCGCTCCCGCCGAGGGTTTGGATCCCACATACAGACCGGCCGCTCACTGGCTGAGCGAGGGGCGGGAGCAACGCCGAGGGTTGCGATCCCGTGGCCGGTCACGAAAAAAGACAAAAATAAATAAATAAATAAATAAATAAAAATAAATTCGCTATGCTTTTCTCCTTAACCCGTGAGAAAAGGTATCACACATTTCTACCCTACACTGGCCAGGAAACTTAGCTGACCTTACCCTGAAGTAGGTCATTAGAGCTTCATTCCAGAGGGGTCCTGCCTTATACCTGAGGGAAAGGAAGGAAAACACAGAGAAAGAGAGAAGAATCTGAACAAGCAGGACTTGCTAAATCCCCCCTCCCAGTTAATTACCATTAGATGGTACCCTTAGATCCTATACAGCAACATCAACTGCATTTTCAAGGTAGCATATGTTGCCACAGACCAGTTTAGTGTTCTGTGAGCTTTTTTTCTGATAAAGAGAAAATAGTTTCCCACGGTAAATGTAAATATATACACCTATATATTTTTCCTCCT
>NW_007774409.1:0-4061 GCF_000696425.1 Galeopterus variegatus | reverse complement strand
CGCCGCCGCGCTTCCCAAGCGGCGCACTTATCCAGTGCGCCACCGGGCCGGCCCAGAACCAAGAATTTTAATGATGCTAAAACTTATAGACTTTTTCAGAACAACACTGTGACCAGTGGGCCTATGACAACTGACAAACACAACCAGACCATAACCATAATACAATTTTAAAAGGGAGACGATGTATAAAATAATACAGAGAGGTAAGAACGGCACTGGATTGCACAGAAAACATGAGCAAAGTGCCACCAAGCAGAAGGGTATTCTAGGCAGAAGAGCTTATGACTTTTCCTCCAATTCTTTTTCCAACACTAGACAATCTATTGCTCAAATGCCACACTCTCTATCAAGCCATCCTTGAATCCACGATCGGTGGCGGACAGACTTTTTGAGTGGCCCTCCATGATCCCCACACCCAGTGTTCATAGCTTTGTGTAAACATTGCACACCAGGAACAAAGCTATGTATGCCAGGTGTGGGGAACATGAAGGGCCACTCTGAAAGTCTGTCCAACTTGAGGAGATGCATGGGAGTCTAGGGAGGAAAAGGTGGCAGTTAGAGTTCACAGGAGACAGTACCAGAGAAGAGAGAGCTGTCCAGTGAGACAGCCCTGGATATCAGCTGATGGCCCCAATGGAGTCCTCAGATGAGTACTGATCAGCATATGTGTGTGAGGAAATTACCTGAAGGCAGGGAAAGAATCATCTTAAAGTATTAGAAGAAACCACCACTGAAGCTCACACATGACTGGGAATGGTGCCTGTTACCCCAATCAGATTTTAAAACCTCATAATTCATGGAACAATTAGGTAGAGTACTGAGAAGGGATTTGCTTCAGTAGAGTGAGGAAAATTAGTCCTAAACTAAATCTGGCTCTGGTCCTGCCACACAAAGCTTCAAAGACTCGGGAGAGTGCGGCGCTGGGAGCGCAGNTGTCCAGTGAGACAGCCCTGGATATCAGCTGATGGCCCCAATGGAGTCCTCAGATGAGTACTGATCAGCATATGTGTGTGAGGAAATTACCTGAAGGCAGGGAAAGAATCATCTTAAAGTATTAGAAGAAACCACCACTGAAGCTCACACATGACTGGGAATGGTGCCTGTTACCCCAATCAGATTTTAAAACCTCATAATTCATGGAACAATTAGGTAGAGTACTGAGAAGGGATTTGCTTCAGTAGAGTGAGGAAAATTAGTCCTAAACTAAATCTGGCTCTGGTCCTGCCACACAAAGCTTCAAAGACTCGGGAGAGTGCGGCGCTGGGAGCGCAGTGGCACTCCCGCTGTGGGTTCGGATCCTGTATAGGGATGACCGGTGCGTTCACAGCGTTCACTGGCTGAGCGCCGGTGCGGCCGGTCTCAAAAAGGACAAAAAAAAGAAAAAAAAGAAAAAAAAGCAATACCCAAGAGAATCACACTGTTTCTAAGAAAGAGAACACAGCTCAAGGATAGTTACAGGAGTATAAAAATATCCAACACCCAACAAGGTAAAATTCACATGTCCAACATGAAATAAGAAATTACCAGGCATGCAAAGAAACAGGAAAATATGACCCACAGTGACTCATCAACAGAAACAGACCTAGGAATGACAAAGATAATACAATAAATGTATAAAAGAACATTAAGACTAGAAGTGGGAAGAGTGAGCATCCTTGCCTTGTTCTTGAGAGGGAAAGTGTTCAATATTTCCTCACTAATTATGATGTTTACTGGGTTTAGGTAGATGATTTTTGGTAAATGCTCTTTTCCAGATTAAGGAAGTTCTTTTCTATTCCTAATTTTTTAAATAAAATGTTATTTCTAGCATTTTATAATGAATGAATGTTGGATTTTGTCAAATGCCTTTCCTGCATCTATTGAAATGATCATATTTTTTTTTCCTTTATTCTGTTAATATAGTGGACAATATTGACTATCTTGAATTTTAAACCAACGTTGCATTCTTGGGATAAACCCTACATGGTCATGATAGATACCAGGTGCTATAGGCCTTTAAAACAAACAAACAAAAAAAAAAAACAATGGCAGAGAGCACAACCCTCCTATTAACTTTAAGAACTATTTCATTATCAAGTGTGAGTGGCTGAGGCTCAGCCAACAACAGCTTTCACTTTGACTCTAAAGGCTATCTTTGATTTTTTGTCCTTTGTAGTAATTTGAAAAACAGAAAGTATATTTTAAATTCTAAAATACATGGCTGTATATATCCCCCATTATCTTATATCTGTAAACTCACCCCCCAAGGGGAACAAAATTATCGTTTATACCCAATACATTATACTGATTGGTTTTTCTCATTTTTCTTCAGTAAGTTCACATTAAGGTCTCTTTCCTTCAGGGGATTTATTTATTTTTTTCATCATTCTATTCTCTTTATTGTATTACTACATTCTGGCAAAGCTTGTTAAGTTACTTTTCCTAGACCACTGATTTCACTTTCTGTAGCTTCAGTTCTACAGTTTAGTGCTTCTAATGCTGATTTTAACTGATTTAATTTTAATTAATTTAATCTTTTCTTATTTCATCTAGCTTTCTTTCATTTCAGCTGATCTCTCAGTAAAAAGTTTTCAGCTCAATCTGTTGTCTTCTCTCAGTTAAGATCTTCTGAATCACAGTCTATATTTTCCTGATTTTTAAAGAACACAAAACAGAAATTTCCTAAAACATTCTTTTCCTTGCTCTGGTAGATTACCTGTAAAAGGATGTTATTCTTCTGTCTTTTAAAATCTATATTTAATGCTGCAATATCTTTTATTTTTCCCATGCTAGGATATTTTGTTTATATAATATTGAACAAGAAGTGCTGTGTCTAACATTGATGCAACCCTGCAGTCAAGACATGCGGTTTTTACTTGTTCCCGCACTATCCACCTGGTTGTTCTCATGACCTGTCTGTCTGTACTGTAGTTCAGTGTTAAAAAGTGACAGCTGTCATCCTTGATTTGTTCATAACTGTTGTAGAAATGCCTCCACAGTTTCCCCACTAAGCATAATGCTGACTTTTGAACTGAGATACGTATATTTGGTAAAACATTAAGAAACTATCCACCTACTGATATTTTGTGAAGTAATTCTATTAAGAAAGGATGTTGAATTTTGCCAAATGCTTTTTCACCCTATAAGGTGATGACCATTGAATTTTTTTCTCCCTAGAAGTATTAAAATAGATCATGGGGCCCACCGGGGCTGACCCCTCCTCCGCAACCAGGCACGCCACCGCCACCGCCACCTCCTGAGGTCTTGAGGTAGGAGCTGAGGGCCACCACCCCTTCCTGCAACCAGGCAAGGAACACACCAAAAACACCACTTCCACACGGGTGGCCCACCACAGCCACTTGACTGCATTGACACAAGGAGAGTCACTAGCAGAGACCAAAAAAAAAAAAAAGAGGATGTCTCTCTCCATAAAGCCCACTCCAGAGTATCAGAAGAAGCATCTGCTCTATGATAAGAGTGCGGGACTTGAACACCCCTCTCTCAGCGCTGGACAGATCATCTAGGCAACAAATCAACAGAGTAACCATTAATCTTTCAAAAGGAGAGAAGAAATCTAGGGTTATTAGAGGTGGTGGGGAAGGACAGGGAAATGGACAAAGAATGGGTGAGGGGTACAAAGAATAAGTACAATTTGTAATAATGAATATGCTAATAATATTGATTTGATCAACATACATTGCACACAGGTGATGGTAGTCAACACTGAACCCCCAAAGTATGTATAATCAATTATGCTTCAATAAAAAATAAATCTTAAAAAGTGTTAAAATGATAAATTACATTAATGTGTGTGTATGTATGTGTGCACAGGAGCACATAACTTTTAACCAACTTTCTAGTCATACCAAGTCCTTTATTTATTATGGATATTCTGGCCTGTGTAAGAATCACGTAATGTTGTCGCCTGATAATCTAATAAAAGCAGGATTATTTTTGACATTCTAATGCTACAATGCATTTTCATTATAATAAACAACAAATAAAAACCAGAAACTCCAGAGTTCATTGTTCTGACAGTACTAGGTTCAGTCAGCAAGGGACCTTTCCTTTTTAGCATTTTG
>NW_007774408.1:2922-4061 GCF_000696425.1 Galeopterus variegatus | reverse complement strand
TGAACAAATAAAATAACATGATGATCTACTACTGTGAGGTTCCAGTGAGATCTGCAATCTGTGAACCTCGGTATATGATCTGCTGACTGTGTGTAGTGGTATATCACAGAGATTTCTAGCAATGCCAATGTGCTCTCTTATCTCATTCATCCTTTTGTCCTCTAGGCTTCTAACGTCTTGACTTGTCTTTATTTTGTTCTGATGTATGAAAGGTAATTTACCAGAATTAAAAAGGCACACTGAGGCAACGGCAAAAGAAGCAAACACAGAGCCAGACACCCAGATTTGGGAAACTGGGTTAACTTTAAGTTTCAAGTAAATAAGCAGAAGCAAGTAGAAAAGTCAATCACCTCCACAACAAGAGTAACTTGAAATGAGAAAAACTTGTTTCAGCTCCTCAAATACAGCAAAGATAGACCCTAGGTCTTGGGATCTAACAGGTCCTAGTTTATATTTATTTTTATAATAATATAAATACCATCACCCAACCACAGCAACTATTCAGATACTTTGGTAAGCCTTTTATGTAAAGTTTTACTTAATTCTTGAGATAATTTGGTAGAGACAATACTTTTGAAATGTTATTTTTTTTACCTTTGTGTTTTTTCTATTTTTTCTCCTATGTCTCCAACAGAAACCAGCAGTGCCCACTGCCTTGAGAGAGGGGTATGACAAGGCAGAACACAATAAAGTCTTTCTGGTTTGGCTTTCCAAAGCCCCTGAGAATAGAGCACTCTCTAAACCTAGTCAGAAAACACCTGTGAGAAATACTGCAAAGGAGGGGTGAAGTGAGGTCCCTGTTTCCCCGACCCCCACCTCCTCTCCCAAAGCCTGGGAAAGACTGTCTGAGATGTTGGCAAAGACAGTGAGGAAGTAGAGAGCAGAGAGTCTAGGGACAATGTGAAACGTGGACAGGAGAACCTTCGCCCACTTCCAGAGCTCCAATGAAACAACATGACAGGAGGAAAACGACAGCAAACAGCTACTTATTGCATTAGGACAAAGTACTGGAGCTTTGCAGAGATCTGTGCTCCAAGACAGCATGGAACCAGCAAGATGGTCCCCGTGCCCTTAGGCACAGCAAGAAAGTAGTTGAGAGAACTACTCTCCTGAGGCATACAGACTAAAGAGTAAGCCAC
>NW_007774408.1:0-1577 GCF_000696425.1 Galeopterus variegatus | reverse complement strand
AAGGGAAATGGCCTTTTATGTAATAGCTTCAATGAATCACAGAGGAATTCCAACAACCTCAAACATAATTCATTACACACATACATCGCCACACAAACAACCGTAATTATAAAAAGTAAACTCACTGTGACATACTTAGTACCCAAAAAGGTACTAGGAAGACAGTATAAAGCTATATTTTATTATTAACATAATCTATACACACTTTAATAACAGTATTGCAAATGTGAAGATGCACAGCCTGTAAACAATGTTCACTCATTTAGATTAAAAGACCCCTTGAAAACTCACCAGCTGGGAATCCTTACTCCAGAATAAGCTCTGGGTATTGCAAACCAGGTATAATAAACACTCCAAACATTTTAACTAAACTGCTTATTACCTAGAAATCAAAAGGAGCAGATTCATTTAACCGTTCTAAGACACTAAGTCCTCGACCACAAGGGATTTAGAAGGAGTCAGGCCACAGAAACTATTTGCCTAGCACGAGCCGTTCACTGGTTCCTAAAAGCGGCTTAGTGTGACTAGTCCCAGATAAAATGTTACAGCATAACCAATGAGACTGGACATTTATGCCTTCTCTGAAATGTACTTTCTGTCCTACAAGGTCAGTAACTATAATAAATAACTCCTTAAATGAGACCTCAAACTAAATGTATCCTCAGTTATTTAACGCCACTCTCTAACCTAAAGCAAGTAGAGAAATGATCCTACTAGATCATGACCAATGTATGTCAGAGTATTTAAATAGCTCTTATTTTTACACAAAATTTTCAGACTGTGGCCTCTTTACTGGCATAAGTTCATCTTTACTCTTAAGTTTCCAATGGCAGTAAATAAAGAAAAACAGAGGGTCTCATTTCTGACTCCAAATACTGCCACTGTACACTGCATATATTTCTACTATAAAGTGTCTGTTTTCCTTATTAGACTTTAAATTTTTTCCCCCACACCTCAAGATCACTGCATAAGACAATACATTCTTTGAGTAGGAAAATGTACGCACATTTCACTTACAGTGTCAATTCTGAAGAGACTGTTGAATTTTTAAAAAAAATCTTGATTTGGGGTAGCAATGTAGCATACATTTCCTGTAAATATTCCTTGATATTCATGTTAATACTCATGTTAATATTCTAATGTTAACCAGACAGTGAAAACTGGATGTATTCCTTCCATAGTAAATGGTATATGGTGCATATGAATCCAACAATAAGAAATTCAATGGTGTAAATGCCCACAAAGATTTCATAATCTTCTTCTGCGCTTTTCTTATTTAGACACAACTTTAATTCCTACTGATACTGCAGAGGCAAGTTATATTAACACAGACAGCCTCTCTTTTTTTTTGCTGGCCAGTACGGGGAACAAATCCCAGACCTTGGTATATATTAGCACCACACTCTGAGCTAACCGACCAGCAAACACAGGCAGCCTTCCATTCATGAAGCTATTTTCTTTCTTTCTTTCTTTTTTTCCCCTTTTTTACTGACCGGTAACGGGATCGCAACCCTCGGTGTCGCACCCGTACCAGGGACCGACAACGGGATTGCAACCCTCGGTGTTGCACCCGCACC
>NW_007774407.1:0-4061 GCF_000696425.1 Galeopterus variegatus | reverse complement strand
CCCGGGCACAGAGTCCAGCCCCTCCCAGATGGCCCACCCTACAGAGGCAGCCCCGCCGGGCAAGGACCTCCGTCACACTGTCACCCTCTCCACTCACGCCAGCACATTCCCCGGGGGCTCTCCCATCCATCGGCAGCCCTGGACCTGAAGCCAGGCACTCGGATGCCACGCAGCGAGGCCCCGGGTGGTGTGCTGGGGGCCGGGCCAGCGCTCCGTGTCTGCGGAGGACGTCCTGGAGGAGGGCTCTGCAGACAAAGGCCGGCACGTGCTGGGCTTCTCTGCAGGACTATGGGGGCAGGGGGAGCAGCGGCGTCCGTGTGTGTTCAGACAAACCAATGGAGGAGAACAGGCCAAGGACTGAGCACAAAGGAGATAGGGGGGCCTGCGTGGGAGGAGGCGGGAGGGCCCCGCCACAGGGACCAGACTTCCTAGTTCACCAGGACCCTCGCAGGACCCCCCTCTTAGCTGGGCAAACTCCTCCACTGCCTGCGGAAGGCGAGGCTGAGGGTGTCTGGGAAGTCCGTGGGCTTGGGGCTGCCACAGGCAGGGGGAGGCTGGGCTGGCTGGACACGCCCACCACTGCCAGCCCAGGTGGGGCTGATGCCAGCGGCGACACCTGCCTGGACCCTGGACGCACCACCTCTGCCTTCGACCTTGCCCCCAGGGCAACTCAGCAGCCAGACGGAGCTTTCTAAAACTCAAATCAGAGCCCCTGGCCCTTCGGAGGGCCCATGCAGGGACCCCACTCCTGCCCCCTCCCCCACACTCAGGCCCCCAGGTCACCCCAAGCATGGACGTCTGCGTCACCCCAGGGCAACTCAGCAGCCAGACGGAGCTTTCTAAAACTCAAATCAGAGCCCCTGGCCCTTTGGAGGGCCCATGCAGGGACCCCACTCCTGCCCCCTCCCCCACACTCAGGCCCCCAGGTCACCCCAAGCATGGACGTCTGCGTCACGATTGTTCCTGGAGAGTGAGGTCTGGTTTCGACTCATCCGAGAGGCCTTCGTGGACGGTCACACCAACCTCTGCATCCCCTCACGTCAACCCAGCACCCAAGGGCTCCAGCGAGCTCCCGCACTCCCCATCCACCCTCCAGGAACTCTCATCCAAGGGCCCCCAACTAGAGTTTAGTGGAGGCCCAGCAGGAAGTGCTGACCCTGCCCGCCCCAAGCTCATGGGGGCTCAGCCTGAGGCTGAGGCCCCCTGGCCGGATCCTTCATTCCACAATGGGTCCCAGGACTCCAGGAGGGGCTTTAGGCAGCTTTGGGTGCTGGGAATGCCTGGAGGTTGCCCAGGGAGGTGCCCAGGCTTGGCAGGGGCCCCCAGCATCTGAACATGCAGCCAGAGATCACTGCTGGCTCACAGGCCCCAGGGTCAGAGGGACAGACCAAGCCTCCGTCCCCCCAGGAACTGTTCAGTGAACCCCAGCCCCAGATGTCCAGGGGCGCTATGTCCAGCCAGAGAGCCTACCTGTCCCCGCAGGGGACATCCTAGCGGTTGTCTCCTGGGTGGGGGTGCACAGGGGCCCTGGGACCCCAAGAAAGCAGAGCTCAGGCGTCTCTCCGGGGAGCTTCGATTTTGAGGAGGCAGCCTGGGTCCTATCAGGCCCTCCCTGGGTTGCACTGGGGACAGACATGCTGATATGTTAAGTGTCCCCCTTCACTGCCAGGTCCCTCCTGGACTTGCCCAGCAGGCCTCCTCCCAGTCTCCTGAGAGACTTGGGGGTGCAGCCCATCCTGAGAGCCCCCTGAACAGGACTTCCTCTCTTGGAAGAGGGGTGAGGAGCCACCTGCAGAGGCTGCCAGCCCCAGCCTGGCTCAGGGAGAAGCAGAGTGCGGACTGCGGCTGGGTGCCAGGCTCTGGGTCTGCTCGGTGGACCCTCCCCGCCCAGGCTGAGCAGGGCCTGTTCCCGTCATGGTTCCGCTGAGAGGGGGATGCAACCTCACTCGCAAGAGGAGACGCATCGCCTGGGGGATCCAGAAGGGCTCGCCCACGTGCACAGTCAGAAAGACGGTGCAGGGCGCCACTGCTGCTCCCAGGGCCGGTGGCTGCCCTCTCCAGGCCTCAGTCGACCGTCTGTGACGCACCATCACACGTTGATCTCTAAGTTCTTTGAAAAATGCTTTTTAAAAAGTCATCGTTTATGACGGGCGGTCAAGGGGAACAGTGGCCTGCGTGCTGCCCCTGCCTGGTGTCGGCCAGCAAGGCGTGGCTCCTGCTGGAGTGAGGCCAGCCCCTCCCCAGGTGTCGCCGCTCAGGTGGACGGCTTCACCCAGGGCGTCCCCAGGTCTCAGGAGAAATGCGTCCAGCAACAGCATTCCTTACTCTCTGCAGCAACAGGGCCTGCACTCCTGTTTCCAGGGAAACACAGCCCTCAGCGTCGCGGTTGCCACAGCAACGCCATGGGCTCCGTTGGCCACGCAGTCTGGGCACGCAGGCTCTGGAGGACTCAGTCACCACCCAGGTGTGGGCCAGCACACTGAGAGAGGTCCTAGCCGGGCCAGGGTCCGAGGAGGAGACTCTCCTGGAAGCCAAGCGCCAGCTCTCTCCAGGGTCCAGTGCTTGGGCCCACCATGAGCTCTGCTTCCAGTGAACCTGGCGACAGAACCGACGCCGAGCAGCCCCAGTTGGGGCTGGACACCGTGATCCAGGTCAGTGGGGTGGCCGCCCTCCCTGCGCCTTCCCGAGAGGAGGTCCCGAGGGCACTCTGGGAGGGATGCTGCCCAGAGAGGAGGCAGCTTCCAGGAGCATGTTCCACAGTCCCCCGTGTGCGGCACAGCGTGCATTCGCACACACTTGGGCACTTGCACGCACGCACGCTTGTGCATGCACGAGGGCCACCTGGCCTCAGACGAGAGCCTGGGAAGGACCAGATGCAGGGCCCAGCCTGCTGCTCCTGTTGCATGAGCTCGGCGGTCAGCCTCTCCCAGGGCCTCGGGCACGCAGCCTGCACGCTGTGGGCGGGAGGGACAGACCACCCTCCGGTGACGCTCATTCACCACTCCCTTTGTGGCGAGGCGTGGGGGCCGGCGGGGCTTCCCTAGAGAGGTGCTACCATCACTGCCCGCTATGGGGAGGCTTATCCCCACTATCTGTTCTGCCAGTTCCAGAAACTCTGGTCCTGTGTGTCTTCTTAGCAGCCACCTCCATAACAGCAACAACGACAATGACCGGGAATTATCCCGATGTCCCTCTCCCCTCCATGTCTACTGCCCAGTACCAGCCACTGCCCAATCCCACGACCCCACCCCTGAGCCCTCACACACCCTGCCTGCCCCTGCACGGCGTCACCTGGCTCCGGCCACCACAGCCAGGGAGTCCCACCTCTGTCTGATTCCTCTGGGATCCTGGTGAACCTGAGACGGACCAGCTCAGTTGTTTATTAACCCAGCTCCTGGAACCTCGAAACTATGCCGTAGGGGTTGACACAGCCCTGCATAAACAGTGCGAGTAGCCTGAGAGAGCGATTGCCCACAGTTGGTGCCAGGCAACTCGGTAACACGGTAGAGTTGTCGTGTCCACATGCACACACACGCTTCGAAACTATGCCGTAGGGGTTGACACAGCCCTGCATAAACAGTGCGAGTAGCCTGAGAGAGCAATTGCCCACAGTTGGTGCCAGGCAACTCGGTAACACGGTAGAGTTGTCGTGTCCACATGCACACACACGCTCACGCAAGGACAGACGTGATGCGGCAGGTGACACAGCAGGACAAAAGGGGTGCCCCTGGGGTGCTCACCTGGAGTTCAGCCAGCTCTCTGTCCAGCTCTGGTTCCAAGAGCTGGGCTGGGGAAGACGGATGGGGAGGGAGGGCTGGCACACTACAGTTTACAAGGCACTTCCAGCTGCACACCCCACTGGACCCTCGCGTTGGCCCTGGGAGAGCTTCATCATCCCCTTTGGTTTGGGGAAACTGAGGCTTGAGGGTTGAAGCAAGTCGCTTGTAGCTACTGGCTGGTTTGAGGGAGAAACCCAGGCTGAGGCTGACACCCAGCTCTGGGCATGGGTGCTTGGCAAACACGGCTGAGAGATGCCTCTGCCTGCCCCCAAGTTCCCACTG
>NW_007774406.1:0-4062 GCF_000696425.1 Galeopterus variegatus | reverse complement strand
CTAAATCTGTTTGTCATTGTGACTTTACCTGGAGCAGACCCTCCTGTTAGCAGGAAGGAGGTGGTTAATGGTATTAGTTGGACACCTGCTATGTACCTGATGCTTTGACTAGGCTACCTTTCTCTTCTATTGGTAAAAGGTAAAAGGTACCTGGATCCCAGGGCTCTTTCACTGAGTCTTCTTTCTCTTCTAGATTTCCTCAAGTTTACTTCCTTAAATAAGAGTCCTGATTTGGGAAAAAAACATGCTAGCAGGACTGAAGAGGGCTCACAGAAGTGATGACAGGAATTTGCATGATCAATGTGAGTCCTAAAGAGACCAACAACTAAAGAGACCAAGCCATACATTTGTGCAAAGTATTTAAATTTGGGTACTGTTATTGTCAGGTCACATATGATTAGTTTACTAAATTAGTGCATACTTTAACTAAAAATATATAAGCACATTCCTTCAAGATAGAGTATTGAATTCTTCCTCTACTCTCCTCATTATAAAGAGAAAAGAAAACTCCAAAATCTTAAAGTATGACTACACATTTCCTTGTCTCTATAAGGTAAAAACCAACAGCATAAAGAAGTCTGTGGTTTTACAGGGTTCACTGAAGCCATGGTCACTCCGGGGCCCAGCCCCTTGCATTGTGCTCCTCAGGCACAAAAGTCATTGCTGGCTGGGGAGACCCACGGGGCAGAGGAAAGTCCACAGGACCCCTCCAGTCCTCTCCACGGAGATTAAACAGAGAACTCAGGAGGAGACTCGGGTGATTTCCTTGAGTATCACTTATCTAAACAGGTGGAAGTTTCATGGTGAAGAGGGAAACCAAACACCTGTGTTCCCAGTGCCTTCTGACCATGCACATGGTGCCTCAGTTTCTCCTCCAAAAGACAGGACAATGGCAGCACCAATGTGACAGATTTGCTGTGAGGATTAAAGGAGAGAAATGCGTGAGGCACTTAGGGCAGCCCCTGACTTATGGGTCACTCAGCAGCCGTGGACTCACGTTGTGGTCTCCCCTCTATCAGTCCAAGGCCTCCAGCTGGCACATGGACACCTGAGCTGCATCCCTTGTCTGTCTATAGAGCCACCCCCTCTAATCAGCTTATGGGAAAACTCATTCTATATCATAGATAAAGCGTTGCCCAATTCCAGAATCGCAAATAAAAGCCAATTAAGATCTGTAACTAAATTTGTTGTAATTTGGTCTTTTGACCACACACACACACACACACACACACACACACAATTTCTGCATTTTCAGCCCTGAGTCCTATTATGTTTTCGGTTGCCATTTTACCTGGGGGAAGGGTTACAATTACATCAAATTTTATAACTTAAAAAAAAATCTTTTTCCCCAAGGTTAAGCAAACACATTGCTATTTGGTCGCGAACTCTAGTTGTTTCTCACTGACAACATTTCCAGTTTTGCTCAATTTCCAAAAGGACGTTGTGAAGAGTTTGGACTCTTACCTAAACTGTGTTTGTCCAAAGAGGTCAATATCGAGCCAAAAAGCTATTTTGATCCAGAAAATAGTAGTCATGTCTTCGGTCATCCTGAGATAGTCATGGAAAGTTACAGCACAGATGTCAGTGCTGGATCTTCCTTCTGTTGCCAGTGCCCCATGAAGCTGTAGAGCAGAATCAGAAGAAGAGAAAAATGAAAAGCTCATGCGATAAATGGAAGGAGGAGGCAGGTCTGTAATAGTGTCTTCAGGCTGAGGCAGCAGGACGAGAAAGGGACGCAGCCAGCAGCAGGCTGGAGCTCATGTGTCCTAGCAGAACCCCCTGCAAGATACTAAGAATATATTTATGATACAATGTAACGAGTGTAATTGAGCTGCCACAGTCTACAGGGCAAGGTACCACTAACTCTGAGCAAGGGGATCAGGAAAGATGGGGTCCTGTGAAGCCTTGACATTGAGTAGAAAGACAGGAGACAGGACAGGTATCTCCTAAAGAGATTTTCAATAGAGGTAATCGCTAAAATTATATGAATTGAAAAAGATATGTTTTAGAATATTTAAATTCTTTTCTCATTACTGAATTGTATTCATCTTTTAAATGGGCTTAAATTACTTGTGGAAAAAAAATAAGAGTGTGAAGGAGAACGGAAGGAGGAAGGGAGGAGAGAGAAGAGAAGGAAAAAGGAGAATAATTCGTGACTAAGTTCTCATGTCACATACAGAGGGGTCACCGGGCCAAGAAATGCAGGATGACCTTTTTGTAAATATAAATGAGATAAACAGTGAGAGAAAAATTAACTTTAAGAATCTAACCAAGTAGTTCCCAGTTGGTTAATGGCCATGACACTAAGACTGTGTGTGTGTGTGTGTGTGTGTGTGTGTGTGTGTGTGTGGTTACTGTGTGTAAATGGAAATGACTTAGACTCATACAGTGATCTCCTTCCAACAAGTGACTTCTTGTCCTATTTTGCATCTACATGAGGTTCTAGAGAGTATTTTTTCCAAAAGGAATGAAGCCAGGACGATGATAAGGAGTCTAAAAACAAAGCCACAACAAGATAACTGAGAGGATGGGTGTGCGAGCGATGGAGGAATCCGCAGGGACGGTGGGATGGCTGCCTCCTAACCTCAACACAAAAGCTAGTAGCAGCGTGATGGTGGAGAGAGAGACAGCGGGGAGTGACTGCTTAATGGGGATGGAGCTTCCTTTCAGGGTGGCAAAAATGTCCTGGAACTAGATGGAGGTGGTGGTTGCACACCACTGTGCATGTACTAAATGCCGCCGAATTGTACAGTTTCAGATGGTTAATGGCTAATTTAAAGTTATGTGAATTTCACATCAGTTTTTGTAAGAAAGACAGAGAGAAGCTATCAGTAGCTGTCGGCCTTTTAAATGGACCTAGAAAAGCACTGCTTTTGAGAGAAATCCCGACATTCGAGGATGACCCTAAACTGGCTAAGGGTCAAAGCCAAGAGTCTGGCCATCATGGTGTCCCTCGGCCCCTTGCCTGTCTATCTTGTGAGACCAACTCAATGCTTCTTTGCTGCAACTCATTTGGGTCCCCTCAGAATCATAAAATATTCAATCTAGAGAAAAGATGCTCATGGATCGGGTCCCTGTGCCATGATGGCATGGAATACTTATGACTCAGGACAAGTGGTTTTTTTCAGCATCTCATGAAGAGGTGGAAGAACAGAATTCCTGCAGATTCTTTCCTCTGGGGAAGGTCTTCCTCATATTCCGATTAAATAATTTAGGAGGGGATGGAAGCCCACCCCTTCTTGTTCTGTTTTTAGAAGACAAAGTAGCTGTCATCAACTCAGGCTCCAAGAAGCAATGGAACATCCCCCTGCCCCACCCTTTCCCCAAACCCACCCCTGACACTTTTTCTTAAAAGCATCAGCACAGCCTTCTGCATCTGGAGACGAGAGGGGAGCTCACAGGTCTTTGGAGTGAGGCACAGATCCAACAGGCCAGCCAGCAAACGCTTGCAAATGTGCTTTACAGCTCTCAGCCGACAGCTGAGCCCTTCAAAACACTTTCAAACAGCATGTGCCTTTCAGCCGAGCTCCCAGAATTGCACACCTCAAGGCACAGAGCAGTGCCGGCTCCAGCCCGGCAAGGCTTCTCTAGCTAACCTGGGCCAAACACTGAGCAGCAAGCAGATGTCTTCAGAGCCCAGAGACAGACACGAACACATGCTCGCTTCCTTTTCAACTTTGTTCAAGTTTCTTCCTTTATTTTGATGCTCTTTTCCAAAATCATTCCTGTTGTTACCACATTCATTGATTCATTAAATATTTGGCATGGACCTTCTATGTATCTGTCACTAGCAAGCTAAGACTTAAAAGTAGTCATTAATCAATTTGGATGGAGAGGAGCTAACTAAGAATATATTTATGATACAATGTAACGAGTGTAATTGAGCTGCCACAGTCTACAGGGCAAGGTACCACTAACTCTGAGCAAGGGGATCAGGAAAGATGGGGTCCTGTGAAGCCTTGACATTGAGTAGAAAGACAGGAGACAGGACAGGTATCTCTTAAAGAGATTTTCAATAGAGGTAATCGCTAAAATTATATGAATTGAAAAAGATATGTTTTA
>NW_007774405.1:3050-4062 GCF_000696425.1 Galeopterus variegatus | reverse complement strand
AGTCACAGTTAGGATGCCTTTCTCACTCCAGAGCAACAGAGATATTTGCCTATATTTTATTATTTTTTTTTTAGCATCAAACTTTGATCCCTTGGAGTGTTCCCTGACACAAGGTGTAAGTTATGGACCCAAGGTAATTTTTTTCTCAGATGACTTCCTGGTTGTTCCGATACCATTTATACTGAATGAACAGTTCATCTTTTCCTCACTATAGTGTTTGAGAGGCAACACTTCTGTCTAAAATCCCACGTGTTTAGCTCTATATCTGGGTTCTTTTCTATTTTATTGGTCTCATTTACTCACGCACCAGGACCACATTGTTTTAACAACTCAAGCTTCATTTTTTAGTATCTGGTGCATTGCTCCTCTCTCAGCTTCCCCCCCATTTTTTTTTCTTTAAATGGTTTTCCTAACTGTTCTTGTTTATTTTCCCTTATGAGCTTTAAAAAAAATCCTTTAACATGTGGAGCATGCTCAAACCGACTAACTCAGTGTTCTCGCTCAAGGGTTGCACTTTAAATCACTGTGTCACTGTTCTTTTAATTTGATACTTTACCTACTTTTCACTACTCGAGTGAGTTATTTCAGTGTTCTCTTTGCCAGTGCCCTGCTAGTGAAGGCGGACAGAGGCAGGATGCAGTGCCTGTGGGCAGAATTTCATCTCGGTGGTTCCGTTTTAACACTTAGTCTCCAGGAATGATTGAAGGATTCTCTTCATATGAGATCCTTATTTCCTTTTCTTTTCTTTTTTTTTTCTTTTTCTTTTTATTTTTTCCGTTAAATTTTTATTTTGTCAATATACACTGTATATGATTATTATGGCCCATCACCGACACCTCCCTCCCTCCTCCCTCTCTCCCCTCCCCCCCAAGAATGTCCTTTCCGTTTGCTTGTTGTAACAACTTCATGAAAGTATAGTTGTTATATCTTCTTCCCCCCCCCCCCCCCCTCGGTTTTTGTGTGTGTGTGTGTGTGTGTGTGTGTGTGTATGTGGGTGAATTAGTTTGTTTGT
>NW_007774405.1:0-2125 GCF_000696425.1 Galeopterus variegatus | reverse complement strand
CCGTATGGAAAATGGTTTGGAGGTTCCTCAAACAGCTGAAGATAGATCTTCGACTTGATGAGTTCCATTCCTTTGGGTATATTCCCAGTAGTGGGATAGCTGGATCGTATGGTAGATCTATCTTCAGCTGTTTGAGGAACCTCCAAACCATTTTCCATAGGGGTTGCACCATCTTATTTCCTTTTCTTATTCCATTATGAATTGTTTGTCCAAAAGTTGAGTATTTGTCAAAGAGTCCTAAGACAAGAGGGAAGAGGCCCTTCAATGAGAACTAAATTTGTAAAATGAACATCTAGCGGATAAAAGTGCAAGCACAAAAACTCTCCTTAAAAACAAAGACAGTATCTACCAAAAGAACCCGATTTGACTATTTATTCACTGTTCTGGGGCTGGGAGTGTAGCAGTGAACAAAACAGACAAGTATCCCTGCTGTCATGGAACTTACACGTTCTGCAGCCTAATTAACCTGGATGATATGTAGTTGATAGTGAAAATGCACCCAAAGAAAGACGATGTCAACCAAGAAGAGCCAGCACAGACACCTGTCAAGTGGACGTGTCCTCTATGAATGAATCGTCGTGTGTTCAACAGTGCTATCAATCAGAGTGCACCCCCCTAACCGCTGTCGGTCAGAACAGCGTCAGCATTCACCAAGTGACATCCTGGTATCATTTAACTTGTGCTGTGGCTTTCCTCCACAGAGCATACCAGTGTTCTCCAAATGAGCGTGTGTTCTGCCGCCTTTGACAGGCTTTGAATCTGCAAGCCTGAAGCCCAGACTCTGGGCTGGTGAATTCACAAGGGGACCGCACACTAAGGACACTCATTTACACAAATGTAATGGCCCTGGTAAAGCACCCGTTTATTCTAAGCACACCCTTTTTATACCGATGCCTTCAAGGAGCACCATGACTTGAGACTGTTAAGAGACCAGAGGGACAGTTGTAGGTTAGTGAGCTTCATGGGAGAAAGGTCATCGCAGTGGGAATCAGTAGAAGGCAGGAATTTTGAGGATCATATAAGCTAAAGAGACACAGGTCACAGACCTAGCTGTAGAGAGTAGGCATCCAGTCCCCAGTTCTGACTAGCACAAAGTTCAGGGGCAGAGATTCTGTTCTGGATGTAAAGAGTCTAATATTTTCAGTGGTAGGGCCACCAAGGTCCCAAAGGGCAGCCCACGTTTAGAAAGAATTAACATTGGCAAGGTACTAATCCGTTTCTGGGAAAACAGGGCAGGGCCCCCCCACAGCTCAAGGAATAGAGGGTAGGGAATCCAGATTCGGAGGAACCAGGTAGATGGCACTAGGAGCTGATGAGTCACTGGATTTGGATCTGAGGACCTTGAACCTGTACTTGATGACCTGGGCAGCCAATCTCAAAACAGAATGACTGCAGTATCACTGCCCTGGCCCAGAGGAGCTGGCGACAGATAGAGGGAACCCAGCACAGATCTAGGTTGGGGGTGCAGGGACCTCAGCAGCCTTCAAGGTATTTTGACCCTTTGGTGCAAGGGCTCTTCATGTAGCCCAGCTAAGGGCCAAGAACAGGGTTAATACTTGTGAGTGTTGCTGAGTTTATAGAGTAGGATCCTCAGACACATGACAAGTGCCAAGTCCAGTGTCCAGCATGTAAAGGGCACTCAATAGACTGAACTCCACTCCCTAATCCCCACTGTCCCTTTTTAAAGAAGTGTTTCCTCACTTTAACCAGCTTATTGATCGTCTGATGAGAACTCCATCATTTTAGCCTGATCCTTTCCAACAGCATCTCCATCTGGACCCATAGTCAGAAATGTTTCTAATAAAATTCTCACATAGGATAGGAAATGGCAATGCATTTATTAGGTGTGTCTGGTCAGACACGTACCACTGCATACTTTACCATGCAGCAATCTAAAGCAAAAGCAAGGTATTTTTTAAAATAGTTTGTTTAATTGGAAATCTCAAAGCTTTAAATGCTTAGATACATTTAGTTCTAATGTAAGTTCACCTGTACTGTTAAAAAATAAAAACAGTCCAAAAGCACTTAATGACCCTGAGAAAGTCTCCGGCGTCCCAAATTCCGTTTTCCTTACAGGCTCTAATCCCACCCACTGGTCCACCACCTCGGGAACGATGGCCACAGA
>NW_007774404.1:3699-4062 GCF_000696425.1 Galeopterus variegatus | reverse complement strand
ATGAGCTTGGTTTGATGAGTTTACTTTCATCGATCATCATGGTCTGATGAGTGTACTTAGAACGATGATGTTGGTCTGATGAGTTTACTTAGATCAATGAGCTTGGTCTAATGGGTTTTCTGAGATCGATGAGCTTGGTCTGAAGAGTTTACTTAGAGCGATGAACTTGGTCTGATCAGTTTATTTAGATCAATGAGCTTGGCCTNTACCTAGATCTAGAGCTTGGTCTGATTAGTTTTCCTAGATCGATTATTTGGGTCTAATTAGATTTCATGGATAGATTAGCTAAGTCCGATTTTCTTTTTCCTAGATCGATTAGCTTGGTCTGATGACTTTACTTAGATCAATTAGATTGGTCTGATG
>NW_007774404.1:2325-2830 GCF_000696425.1 Galeopterus variegatus | reverse complement strand
ATAGATTAGCTTAGTCCGATTTTTTTTTCCTAGATCGATTAGCTTGGTCTGATGACTTTATTTAGATCAATTAGATTGGTCTGATAAGTTTACTTAGATTGATGAGCTTGGTGTGATGTGTTTACTTGGATCGATCAGCTTGGTTGGATACATTCACGTACATCGATTAGCTTAGTCTGATGAGGTTGCTTAGATCGATGAGCTTGGTCAGGTGAGTTTATTTAGATCCATGAGTTGGTGTGATGAGTATGCTTAAATCGATGAGTGTGCTCTGATGAGTTTCCTTAGAGCGATGAGTTTGGTCTGATGAGTTCATTTGATCGATGAGCTCGGTCCGATGAGTTTACTTAGATTGATGAGCTCGGTCTGATGAGTTTACTTATATCGATGTGCTTTGTCTGATGAGTTTACTTAAATCAATGAGCTTGCTCTGATGAGATTACGTAGATCGAAGGGCTTGGTATGATGAGTTTATTTAGATCCATTCGATTGGTCTGATGAGTTT
>NW_007774404.1:0-320 GCF_000696425.1 Galeopterus variegatus | reverse complement strand
TCGATGAGCTCGGTCTGATGAGTTTACTTAGATCGATGTGCTTGGTCTGATGAGTTTAAGTCGATAGATGTGCTTGGTCTGATGAGTTTACTTAGATCGATGAGCTTGGTGTGATGAGATTATTTAGATTGAATGGCTTGGTTTGATGAGTTTACTTAGATCGATTAGCTTTCCCTGATGAGTTTTCTTAGATCTATGTGCTTGGTCGGATGAGTTTACTTAGATCGATGAGCTCGGTCAAATGAGTTTACTTAGATCTATGTGCTTGGTCTCATTTGTTTACTTAGATCGATGTGCTTGGTCGGATGAGTTTAATTAGA
>NW_007774403.1:2108-4063 GCF_000696425.1 Galeopterus variegatus | reverse complement strand
GGCCTTGGTGTTATCAGCACCGCACTCTCCCGAGTGAGCCACGGGCGGGCCCTAGCACTTGAATTTTTAGACCGGCACTGACCAAGAGAACTTTCCAGGATGATGGAAATGTTCTATAGCTGTGATTTTTAATATAGTAACCACTGGTATGTGTGGCTATTGAGCACTTGAAATGTGGCCAATGCTATTTGAGGGACTGAGTTTTAAATTTTATTTAGTTTTAATTAATTTAAGTTTAAATATAGCTGCACATGACTTGTGGCCGCTGTATGGGACAGCACAACCTTAGAACTTTAGAAATGTATAATCCCAGAAATGCGGGACTTTATACACATATTCCCTTAGAATCTTGAAATGCAGAACCATCGGATCTTAGGACCTGGAATGCAATGGTCAGAGATTCTTCAAAACGGAGCCCATCAGAAATGGAGACCTTTGGAAATGTTCTTTAAGATCACAGACCTAAGAAATTTTAATAATAGGCCCCTAGGATCTTAGGCCCTTAGAAACATAAATTCTAATACACATAGACTCTTAAGATTTTATAATTTAAACTTTTAGAGTTTCAGGTCAGAAATGTGGATTCTGAAGACTTTGAGGTGGAGTGACCAAACCTTCCTGGTCTTACCACTGAAACTGTCTCAGGCCAACTGGGATGGTTGGTCGCTCTCCTTTGATATCTTAGAACAATATCAGCAAAGACCAGAGAACTTTATATAGGTATAGAGTTGCAGAACCTTAGACCTTCAGAACTGTAGAACTTTGAGCCTTAGGACTTTATATTCATAGGGCTTTGGAGCCTCAGAAGCATTAAATCATTAGCATTAAAACTCTATGAGGAGGGCTGGCCAGTTAGGTCAGTTGGTTAGAGCACAGAGCCAATGCTGATAACACAGTCCAGGGTTCGATTCCTGTACTGGCCAGCTGTACCCCCACCCCTCAGAAAAAGATCTATGAGCAAAGACCCTGAGAATCCTCAGAGATGTGTAACTTCATAATCGTAAGTCTTTAAAACATGAAACCACTAGCATCTTTGACCCTTGGGACCTTAACATCTTAGAAATCTGGAGCACTGCAATCATAAAATATAGATTATTATAGTCATGAAATCTTAAAACCCTAAAGTTAGAATCAGTTCCCTCAGAATCTCAGAACTTTAGTAACTCAGCAATTTACAACCATGGGATCTTTGATACTAAGATTCTAGGAACTTTATAAGATGTCAAGCAGGGTGTCAAAAATAAAGGCTCTCTGGGGAGAAGGGGACATAAAGCAGTGGACTAGGGGTTGTGGTCAATTGGAGAACAATGTCCTGGTCACCAGCTCTGGCCATGAGGAAATATGGGCCCAAAGTTACTTGCTCTGATATTCGCCTGGGATTTCTCAATTTGAAAAAAAATCTGTATGTGCCACAGGAATGAACCAGATTCAACCCATGGATTGCCAGCTTCCTCTGATCTAGAAACCCAGACTGATATGAACATATACTCATGGAAACTTAGAATCATACTTTCAGACTTTTAGAACTTTAAAAAGGTTGGAACATATCAACTTAGAATTCTAGAATTTATTATTTTCATCCAAAAATATTTATTTAGTGCTTGCTCTGTGCCTGGCCCATGATGGATAACATGAGGGACATAGTGGTGACTGAGCCAGCCCTGGTCCTGCCCTCACAGGGCTCCCAGTCCAGTGGGAGATACAGATTCAGCCAGACAATGATGACCCAGAGGAGTCAGGTCTAGGACTGGAGCTGGGGCCAGGACTCGTGAGGCACAGGCGGAGTCTGTGATGAGGAAGCCCAGGGACTGTAGGAGACCCAAGGAGGTACCTGATCCAGCCTGGAGAATCAAGGAGGGCTCCCTGGAGGAGGAGATGACACCTAAAGGCCTAGAGAGTGGAAGAATGTTCTAGGCAGAGGGAACAGCATATTCAAGTCCTCCAGCAGTTGGAGT
>NW_007774403.1:0-848 GCF_000696425.1 Galeopterus variegatus | reverse complement strand
AGGACACTTCAAATCTTAGAACCACATTTCAGGGAGCATTTAGCACAGAGAATGTAGAGGTCCCCTTTATGGAAAAATAATTTTCTCATACAATCCTTGTGTCCACTTAAATTATCGTAATTACAGTTTTCTTAAATGCACACAAATGCACAAATATCCTATGCCTATAGTTCTCCTATAGCTCTACAACTAAAAGAGTTTGGTTTTTAAAAAAATTTATTTTAATTTATTTAAATTTTATTTGGGGGAGTGGCTGGCCAGTATGGGGATCCAAACCCATGACCTTGGTGTCATAAGGCTGTGCTCTAAACAACTGAGCTAACAGGCCAGCCCCCCTAAAACAGGTTTATAGAGGACCTTCAGACCCAAACCTCAAAAACATTGAGCTTGACAGTAACTTAATGATGCTGCTATCCTGCTGAAACTACCTTGCTGCTCAAAGTGCAAATGTGTTGTAGGCCACTATGGAGCATTTCTTTTGCATCCCTTTGCCCACTTCTCTCATGGTTTTTCTCTATTCAGACTAAAGAAAAACCTTTGACAAAATTCCTCCATAATATGCTTTTGTATGAAGATGTTTTAAAAAATCGTTTGGATCCTCTTCTGAGACAGTTCCGTTATTCACCCTCCACAGTTTGTGGATTGCTGTCGTCATTTGTCTGTGTGAGGCCCCTCTCCTCTTTATTTGTTTATTCTTTTTTATTCCCATATTTCACACTGTTCCTTCTCCCCTATAAGCAACCATTCAGGTAGTTTTAATGTGAACCCTTTTCTTTGCATATGGATAATTTTGCAAAATGTGCATTGCTAATTAGTACGCACGTGTGTGTGTGTGTGTGTGTGTGTGT
>NW_007774402.1:2222-2954 GCF_000696425.1 Galeopterus variegatus | reverse complement strand
TTGTATGTGGGATCCGTACCCTCGGCGGGAGCGCCGCCATGCTCCCAAGCGGCGCACTGTAGCAGTGTGCCACCGGGCCGGCCCCCACAATTTAACTTTTAAATTTGTATTGCTTTTCTTAAATTTCTACATAATTTATATCAAGTCCTGCATGCATATGTTTTGTCATATTTCCTAAGTTGATAAATGAGATACTAAACATATGATAATTTTTTTTTATTTAACCTTAACAAAAAAACTTAAAACTACAGCACTTATACCCACTTTTCTAAGGAAAAAGTGCTACCTAATATTCACCAACTTTCTTCCCATAAAAGAAAAGCAGATACTTACAAAATGATATGTTACTTATGATAGATGTTAGATTTTTATTATGGGGAAGATTGTAAGGTGGCCATGAGACTTATAGGGGAAATATAACATAGGTTAGCACCAAATTGATATATTAAGCTCCAAAAGTAAAAAAAAAAATAAATAAATAAAAAAGTCATGTTTTACCAAGATTTTAACATATGTGCAAAATAATTGGTGGTATCATACATTGACCCCAATCTACTGACACATGAAGTAGTGACCTGAAACCCCCCATGATTCCTCTCTGTATAGGGTAGGAATACTTTTAGCTTCATGTAACAGAAAACTCTACTTGGCCTTTCATACGGGCTTGTTACTCCAGTTCTCAAGAAAGCTGCTGCAGTTTCAGCATCATATCTAAGTTTAGCACAGTAATTA
>NW_007774402.1:0-409 GCF_000696425.1 Galeopterus variegatus | reverse complement strand
GTGAGAGAATGCTTGGGTATTTACAGTGTCTGATAAACATCATACAGAATCCAAAAACGAATATTGTTTTGCTAAACTTTCCTTATGATCTGAAATACATAATTTTCTAGGAAAGAGTAGATTTTAATCAGACTTTATTTTCCCAGTATACAATGTGATTTCATTGTCTATAGCTAACATGCAATTAATTATTGATTTATTTTTTTTATTATTAGCATATTTATTATTAAAAATTATGATTTTTCTTTATGCCCTTTACCCAAACTGTCCCTCCCCCACATCTCTAGTAACCCTAGGTTTGTTCTCTCCTTCTGAAAATTCAATGAATTGTGATCTTTTCTTCCTTCCTTCCTTCTTTCCTTCCTTCCTTCTTTCCTTCCTTCCTTCCTTCCTTCCTTCCTTCCTTCCT
>NW_007774401.1:2533-4064 GCF_000696425.1 Galeopterus variegatus | reverse complement strand
GGTTCGGATCCCATATAGGGATGGCCGGTTAGCTCACTGGGTGAGCGTGGTGCTGACAAACCTCCATATTAAGGCCACAGGCCCTGCAAGAGCTAGCCCCAGCCCCTGCCCAGCCTCCTCTCTCTGCTGCACCCCCCTTCCAAGCTCCTCCAGTCACTCTGAGCCCCTTGCCGTCCCCTGACCTCGCTCTGCTCCACACCCCCCGCCCCTGCCTCCCCAGCCACAGCTTAGACCTCCTGTTCTCAGCTCAGGCTCTTGAGGCTGCAGGGCATCCTGGGCACTCCTGCAGGCCTGGGCTCCCCCTGCCCCTCTGTCATGGTAGGGTGGGGTAATTCCCATGTCAAATGCTCAGTGAGCTTGAAGAGTGGGGCTAGCACACCGAGGGAGCTCCACGAATGCAGACTGGGTGGCTGGAGAGAGAGGTGCTGGGCTGGGTGGCTGGAAAGGCAGAGATGGAGCATGGATGACAAGGGAGGGACAAAGAAATGGAGGAGGGTGGCATCCAGTTTGCCATGCGGTGCTCAATGGAGGGTCCTGCTTCTCTCCCCACCCCTGCCAGGCCACCTGCCAGGCAGTGGGGGGAGGTCAGCGGGTCTGCACGTGCCCCCCTGGCTTTGGGGGTGATGGCTTCAGCTGCTATGGAGACATCTCCCGTGTAAGTGGTGCTCAGACTCCTCTCTTCCCTGGGCCTGGGGAGGAGTCCTCTTAATGCACTTCAGGTGGGAAAGGGACAGTGCTCTGGGACCTGGGTGGGGAGGGGAGCTTGAATTTGACCTCAGCTCTTTCCCTCCCTTCAGGAGCTGGAGGCAAATGCCCACTTCTCGGTCTTCTACCAGTGGTTTAAGGTAGGACAGGACAGAACACTGGGGTTGGGGGCTCAAATACAGGAAGCCCCCTAGGATGCAAGCATGCCACAGAACATATCCAAGAGCTGGAGCAGAGTGGGGGCAGGCCTGGAGGCTGGGAGCAGGAGATCTCAAGACAGAGGCTGACTTCATCACGCCTCTGTTTCCTGCTCACTTTGTGCACACAGAGTGCCAGCATCACTCTTCCTGCTGACAGCAAAGTCACAGCTCTGGTGCCCTCTGAGTCTGCCATCCAGAGACTGAGCCCCGAGGACCGAGCCTTCTGGCTGCAGCCAAGGATGCTGCCGAACCTGGTCAGGTGAGGCAGCCATGGCTGGGCCAGGCTGGGCCCTGGGAGGGGGCTTCTATGCAGGAGCCAGCCCCTCCCCAGAGGGGTGGAGAACTGGGTCCTCAAGCCTAGCATGTGCTCTCCCCTTTGGGTGGGGTCCAGTCTCAGGGGTCTCTGTATGTTACCTGGTTCAATGATCCCCCACAAACTGTGCCCCCTCAGGGCCCATTTTCTCCAGGGCGCTCTCTCCGAGGACGAGCTGGCCCGGCTGGGTGGGCAGGACGTAGCTACTCTGAACCCCACCACACGATGGGAGATTCACAACATCAGTGGGGTATGTGGTGAAATCTAGGCAGAAGAGGGGACCAGGTGAAGTGTGGGAGGTAGCTTGAATGGC
>NW_007774401.1:0-1216 GCF_000696425.1 Galeopterus variegatus | reverse complement strand
ATTATTATTATTATTATTATTATTATGTCTTTTGAGTCACATTCACTCTTAAGTGTCCCCCTGTGGCTGAGCTCTACCTGCTGCCTTCCAGAGGATCTGGGTGCAGAATGCCAGCGTGGATGTGGCTGACCTCCTTGCCACCAACGGTGTCCTACACATCCTCAGTCAGGTATGGCAGGAAGAGGGTGTGTGCAGGGAACCTCCCAGGCAGTGACACACTGACCAGCCCCTCCTGCTCTGGGCCAGGTCTTACTGCCCCCACGAGGGGACCTGCAGGGCGGGCCAGGGTTGCTCCAGCAGCTGGACTTGGTGCCTGCCTTCCGCCTCTTCCGGGAGCTACTGCAGGTAAGCATGGCTGGCAAGGGGGGGTGCCTGCTCAGGGGGCACACTCCCCCAGGTCTAGATGGGCTGCCTGGCTCCCATTGTCTGGACCGAGGATCAATATACCCATCCCTGACCCCCACCCTCATCCCTAGCGCCACAGGTTGGTGTCCCAGATTGAGGCTGCCACTGCCTACACCATTTTTGTGCCCACAAACCGCTCCCTGGAGGCTCAGGGCAACAGCAGCAGCCTGGTGAGGCCACGGGGATGGGGCCGCCAAGGGGTGAGGGTGAAGGCACAGTGGATGAGACTAGTGGGAGCAACATGCCCTCCAAGGCACTTGGTAGTCCTGGAACCCCCTGAGCCATCTCCCCACCTCCTCCCCTGTCCCCAGGATGCAGGCACAGTGCAGCACCACGTGATCCTGGGAGAGGCGCTCTCCATGGAAGCCCTGCAGAGGGGGGGGCACCGCAACTCCTTCCTAGGCCCTGCTCACTGGCTGGTCTTNATGTGGTGAAATCTAGGCAGAAGAGGGGACCAGGTGAAGTGTGGGAGGTAGCTTGAATGGCCGCAGACTCCCCCAGACCAGGGACCCCAGGGGATGTGACTGAGGTTCCCTTGCCCTGCCCAGTGCTGGACTCAGCATGTACTTAGGACACATTACTGATGGGCAGTGTGTCTTTGGGCCAGCAGTGACTGCCCTGCAAGGGGCTGTTTGTCCACCTAAGACTGTATATGCACATCTGTCCCTCTCATCATGAGCCCTGGTGAGAGTCTGTGTGTCCATCTGGTAGATCCTGAGTATGTCTCAGTATGTCAGGAGGGGCAGCCATGGCCAGGCCAGGACATGGGAGGGGGCTTCTGTGCGGGACCCAGCTCCCAGTTCCACCAACA
>NW_007774400.1:3636-4064 GCF_000696425.1 Galeopterus variegatus | reverse complement strand
GACAAGCACGCACACGCCACCTGAGCCACCTGGAGCAGCTGAGCAGTTGGTTCCCAAACAACGTTCCACTTCTGTGCATCCTTGTGGTCAGGAATAATTGGAGCCCGGCCGTCCAGCTGCGCGAGAGTCCCCTCCAACAGCACAGGCTGTGCGCCCCTCCGGAGCGGCAGCTGCAAGCCGAGCTGGGAGGGCCGCAGACACGCTGGTGCGATAGCAGAGTTATTTCGTGTGAAGACAGCGATCTGAAGGGTAGGTGGCCACGGACAACTTAGCATGACACAGTAAAGGGATCCTCGTAGATTTAGATTAGGGGCTTGACGCTCTCCTGAGGGATTTATTTATTTTTTTAAATTTATTTTTTTTTATTATTTTTATTTTGTCAATATACAATGTAATTGATTATTATGTCCCATCACCGAAACCTCCCT
>NW_007774400.1:1161-2202 GCF_000696425.1 Galeopterus variegatus | reverse complement strand
ATTATTAGTTCTAAACAATGTATCTACTTGAGACTAATAAAGGGGTAGGAGTATTTTAAAAATCATTTCAACAGAATTCTTAATTCAGTAATTATGGCTGGATTACGATCTGTATCCATACCTGTTTATCAGTATTTTTCCTATATATCAGAAATAGCTTGGAAAAAAAATAATTTGATTCAAACTTGCTTTAAAAACAAACCACCTAAGAAAAGCCTTAACCAGGAAATTCCTGGACTTTTATGAGGAAAACTATAAACGCTGTGTCTTGGTCAGTCAGGGCTGCTGTAGCAGACACTCACTGCTTGCAGTTCTGGAGGCCCCGAGTCCCAGATCAAGGTGCTGGCAGGTCTGGTGTCTGGCGACGCTTCCTGGTGATGTCCTCCCACCATGGGGGGCAGACAGAGAGGCAGCCCCTCACCCTTCTCCAGTGTGCGCATGCACCTCACTCACCAGGCTCTGCACTCATGGCGTAAGTAACTTCCGAAGACCCCACCTGCAGAGACCATCACATTGGGTTAGGCTTTCACCTATGGATTCTGGGGACACAAACACTACCATCAGCACGCAGGAAGGTTTGCACAGAGGAGAGACGCCCGGGGATGAACAGGAAGATGGGTACCGTAAGGATGCCAGTTCTTCCCAATGAACATATAGGTTCCGTTTTTTCCTTTGCTGGTGGAGCTGGGAGATGGAACAGTCTGATGAAACACGTCTAAGTTACATGGGAAGAATAAATACATAGAAATGGCAACCCCCCCAAACCTAACAAGGTAACAAGAAAGACTAATTTTACCAGAGATTAAAACATCAACAAGAGAAAATCTCTACTGCACAAGGCTTGGAATAACTAGGAAATGGGGTAGGGAGACAGGCCTGTCACTTCATAATGTTTATCCATTAGATTCTGTGCCATTTGCACATATTATGTATTCAAAACAAAAAATATTTAGGGGCCGGCCCGGTGGCGCACTGGAAAGGGGCGCCGCTTGGGAAGTGCGGCGGCGCTCCCGCCGAGGGTTCGGATCCCACATACAGACA
>NW_007774400.1:0-227 GCF_000696425.1 Galeopterus variegatus | reverse complement strand
AGCGAGGCGCGGGAGCAACACCGAGGGTTGCGATCCGTTGCCGGACACGGAAAAAGACAAACAAACAAACAAACAAACAAACAAAATACGGGGGCGACACTGAGGGTTGCGATCCGTTGCCAGACACGGAAAAAGACAAAAAAACAAACAAACAAACAAAAAAAACCAAAAAATATTTAAAAAGCATGCACACTACAAGAATTTACATATTTATATACAGGCCGGTG
>NW_007774399.1:0-4065 GCF_000696425.1 Galeopterus variegatus | reverse complement strand
TATCAATATTATGGATAGCTACTTTTAATCTCATATGTGTTGTAAATATTTCCCACCTGTTGGTTATTTAAACATCTAATGGATAATTATCAGCCTTGCATGATCAACATTATTATAATTAAATTTTTTTCCTTCTCATTCACTGAAAACAGTTCTTAATTATTATTAAGATTTAACTTAAGAGGGCAGCAGAAACACACAAGTCTACCTTCAGGTACTATAAAATATCTAGTGAGTTAACAGGCTTTGTGGAGAGACTTAGAGTCTTACATTTCCATGGAACTGGATATTTTATATGGAACTTTCATTTATGTAACTTGACTTTTACTTTATGCAGTGAGAGTGGTCGATTTCATTTCATTATTTCTGTTTCACAGATGTCAGAGTGATATAAAGTTAGATTTGGCTTTGAATCCCCACCACTTGCTAGTTCTGTCACATGAGGCATCATGATACTGAAGGGGTTGTTGTCCCATTTTACTGCCATATGTAAAGTGTATGGCAAAGTCAGTGCACAGTGTTTGCTTTGTTTCATCTTTTCCACGCTTCAGAGGTGTTAAGAGACGTACAGATTAGAACTAGAGGCTGGCTCTGCTGGCTCTCAGGCTAGGTCTTGTCCCAGTGGACCATACTGCCTACTTGAAGAGAGTGTGATTTCCTGGCCCATTAGAAATAAGAACATTGGAAGTTAGTGTTTACTTAAGTCATTTAATACAGGACTGGGCTTTGAGCCTGGAAGTTGGTTTTATTTAAAAAGCACATTTCTCACTTACATAAATAATCCTTGTACATTTAAAAAATAGTAACAATTTGGAAAAATATTTTAAAGATTTATAATTCCACCATTGAGATGCAATGACTGTTTTCACTTTGAAGCATCTTTCCAGTATTTCTTCTGAGTATATATTTTTATGTTTTACAAAACTGATAGAATTTTATTATGTTAATATTAATGCCCAAATTATAATTTAAAGCATTTCTTTGCTATATAAATTTTCTTTTTCTCCTTTCGAACACTTTTTAAATTTAAATTTTATTTTTAATTGATGCATAGTAATGGTATGTATTTATGGGGTACAGTGTGATGTGTTGTACATGTATACATTGTATAATGATCAAATCAAGGTTATCAGCAAATCCATTACCTCAAGCAATTATTATTTCTTTGTAGTGAGACCATCCAAAATCCTCTCTTCTAACTATTTTGAAATATACCTTACATTACTGTCAACTATAGTTCCCTACTATAGGCAACCGAACACCAGAACTTATTCTTTCTATCTGCAACTTTGTACCAATGATCAATCTTTCCTCCTTATCCCTCCCCTGACCCCTCCCCAGCCTCTGGTAGCCACTATTCTACTCTACTTCTATGCTTTTTTAGATTCCACATATGAGTGAGATCATGTGGTATTTGTCTTTCTGTGTCTGGCTTATTTCACTTAACATAATGTCCTCCAGGTTCAACCATGTTGTTGCAAATGACAGACTTTTCATAAATGTCATGTTAATTGCTGCAAAATATCTTATTCAGCGAGGTTAATATTTTCCTGTTATTAAATGTTCAGATTGTGTCTTCTATTAAAAATTGTTCTAGAGTGTTTCTTTCCTATATTTCATATTATTTTCTAAAGATAACTTTCCAAAAATGAAATAATTGGGTCACAGGGCATTTAGATTTTAAGGCTTTTGGAATGTATTGCCAAATTGATTTCCAAAAAAGTTTTAGCTATTTATACTAAACTTTCAGAGGACGTGAGTTCCTATAAGTACTTACTTTTGACGAATATAATGACAAATATCAGAGAAGAGAGTGAAACAAATGAATCTTTTCTAACCTGTGGGACCTGTCTTTACCAAATACTTAAACGTAATCGTCATTGCATAGTTCAAGGCAGGGCATTTTGCTATGGCTATTTTATGTAGCCATTACATCTAAATTTGAATGGCCATATCAAAATGCAGAGTCACTCTTTCTAATTTTCAAATAATATATTCAGTAGACATGCTTGACTTCTCCATCCGTGACCTTCTCCCTACTTCTTACACCTTAGCTCATTCCTGATCTTACCCATAGAGAAAGTCTTAAGAATTTCACATACAGTCGGGCAATGAAACTGCTGAAAGTTTCAATAGATTATTTCTTAGGTTTTGTCAAAATATCTGTGGTGTAAAAAAGAAAGTATAAGTAAAAGTTGTATTAAAATGTCATACACTGTCATTAGCCATTTGGCAAATTAAAATCAAATCTACATTGAAATACTACTTTGTATCTGCTAAGATGTGTATAATAAATAAGACAGTAAGTGTTGGCAAGGATGTACAGAAATTGGGACCCTCATATGTTCCTGGTGGGAATGTAAAATGGTGCAACTATTTTGTGAAACAGTTTGACCATTCCTCAGAATGTTAATCATGGAATTACCACATCCTACCAATTCACTCCTAGGTATATGCCCAAGATAGATAAAAATATGTCCACACAAAAACTTGTACATGAATATTCACAGCAGCATTATTCACAACAGCCAAAGAGTGGAAACAGCCCAAATGTCCCTCAGCTGATGGATAAATAAAATGTGGTATGTTCAGACAGTGGAATATGTTTTGGCCATAAAAAGGAATGAAATACTGATACATGCTATAACATGGAGGAACCTTGCAAACAGTTTGCTATGTGAAAGACGCCAGTCACAATAGACCAGATATGGTGTAATTCCATTTATATGCAATGTTCAGAACAGGGAAATCTATAGAGACAGAAAGTAAACTAATGGTTGCCTAGAGCTAGGGATAGAAGAGAACTCTGGTGGGAGAAGTGGGGAGTGACTGCTAATGGGTACAGGTTTTGTTTCTGGTGTGATGAAAATGTCCTAAATTGATTGTGGTGTTGGTTGCACAATTCTATGAATATACTAAAAATCATTGGATTGTACATTTTAAATGGGTGAATTGTCTGGTATGTGTATTGTACTTCAATAAAACTGTTAAAAATGTCATATGCTCATCTAGTTCTTGTCATTGAACAGTACGTGTTTCCTAGATAGTCATTGGAAATATGCTTCAGGGACTCAAATAAGCTCAGTTTCTCCTGCTGTTAATTCTGCATCACAATGTTGCCTCTGACTGGTACACTGACCCTTTGAGCACCCAAATCTAAAGGAATCCTGTCCTGGTGGTATAAAGCAGTGGCAGCTGTAACAGCACTGCAGACTTTTTTCATAAGAATGAGTTTTGTTTTTTATGGAGGGGGGATTTTGAATCTTTGCCTGAAGAATAGAGTTTGGACTCCTTGTGAAGGCTCCAGATGAGGCTTTTCACCACTTGAGATGCAGTATAATATGGTGGCTGAAAGAAGGCACTTTGGACCCACACAGATATGGGTTTGAAACAGCTCATTGCGTAACTGTTGGTATATTTTACTCTGAGCCTGAGTTTCTTTATAAACTGGGCATGGTATTGTACATGGAGTTGTTTGTTGCCAGCATAAAAAGATATAATCATGTAAAGTACTTACCTATAATGCCCGGTACATAGTGAAGACTCAGTTGAATATTTTTTTGACATCTGGCCCTAAGCTCCTCTAGACTTACTTCTGGCATCTCCTGCCTTCAACTCTATGTGCAACTGATACCACACTGCATGTGGCTCACTTGAGCCTTCATGCTGTGCCATTCCCCTTTACCTTTGCTCATGTTTTCCCTTCTCCTTAGAATGTGCCCTCTCCTTAGAATGTGCTCCTTAGAATGAGCCAACTCATGGCTCATCTTTTTCATAAGTCTTCCCTGATTCCCCCCCATACACCCCAGGCTAAGCTAAGTACCTTTCCTTGGTCACTTATAGTATTTTATATGTATCTCAATTTGATTTGTTTTTTCAAAGAAGAAACTTTTGTCTTTATTCATTTTCTCTGTTGTACCTTTTCTTTCTATTTCATGATTTTCTACTCTTTATTATTTATTTTCTTCTCCATTTTGAGGTTTATGTATTTTTTTGTTCTTTTTCTGACATTAGGTTGGATGGTTTTCTAATAAAAGCACTCAAGACTACAAACTTGTCTCTAAG
>NW_007774398.1:3209-4065 GCF_000696425.1 Galeopterus variegatus | reverse complement strand
GCCTAAGTGCTTTTTAGTCCAGTCCTGGAAGGGTCAGGGAACTGAGTCCAATATGAATCGGTTGAGGGTGAAGTTGGTGGAGGCTTACTCCACACAGTCATTCAGGGACCTAAGAGCCAAGTGTCTTATTTGGTGGTTCCAGATCTTCTTGGATCTTGGAATCCTCCACTGGTTCCATTGCATCTGGTTGAAGAGATAAAGAGTGAGGGAGAATCTCAAGGTTGGTGTTTTAAAGGCTAGGTCTGAAGATATGTACATAATTTCTCTTTATTTTCCAGTGGTGTGAACTAGTCACAGGGCCCTTTGTATTAGTCGGGGTTCTCCAGAGAGAAAGAATCAATAGGATATGTTATAATTATATGAGAGCGATTTATTAGCGGGATTAGCTCACGTGGCTATGAAGAAAAGTCCCACGATAGGCCGTCTATAAACCGGATGCCAGTAGCGTTGCTCAGTCCAAGTCCAAAGGCCTCAAAACCAGGGAAGCTGAAGGTGTCCTTGGTGTAAGTTCTGGAACCCAAAAGCTGAAGAGTCTCCAGCTCTGATGTCCATGGACAGGAAAGAAGAGAGTATCCCGGCTCCAGCGAGTCGAGAGAGAGGAGAAAAAAGCCAAGGTAGCAGCAGAAGGAATGAAATGGGGTGTGTAGGCACTAGGTAAAATGATTTCTCTTTTTAAAAGTTTATGGGGAAAGGCAAGCTATAATCACATACTCATTCATTGATTTATTCATTACTTTATTCATTCAATCAATAAAAAGTATATTGAGGATTGACAGTGCTGCCACATCAAGATGAATTTAACAAACTGTGGTAGTGTGATTTATAATAAGATATATGTATATCTCGTTTTATATAT
>NW_007774398.1:0-1385 GCF_000696425.1 Galeopterus variegatus | reverse complement strand
TTGGCTGCACTTGCATTTACTTAAAACATTTTTTTCTAGTTTTTTTTCCTCCTTTTTAAAATAATGAAAGTAGAGTGCATTAGTGTGAAAAATTCTGATTCCTGACTTAGACCTTGGTGATTGTGACAAGTTAACTTATCTCAGCTAAATTCTCACTGGAGGATTTCTAGAGTGACTAGATCAATTCCAGGCCAAATCAAGGGTTTTGGTTTTGTTTTGTTTTGATGGTCAAGCAAGATTGGTGGTCTTTACCTGGTGTTAACAAAAAAGGCTGTAGTTTAGTACTAAAGCCTGCAGTTAATGGTGACCCTTCTCTCCAGGCAGAGTAAATAAAGAGATCTATGAAATCTAAAACAAAAACAAAAAAGCTACAAGAGATCAGTGCAAACAGCATGTGAGTTCAGCCCACTGAAAGCTGGTATGCACCTCTGTATTTCAGCAAGGGCAGGCAAACCGAAATAAATTGCTTTCCTACTGACTTGAATACACGGTATGTTTTTCCTCCAAAAATCTTGTCAATGGTTGCATTTCATTGTACCTAGTAAAATATGGAGTCATCCCTCATAACAAAATCACCACAGTTTTCATGAGAAATATTATACATAAGACATTCAGAATCATTGATTGCTTTATGGTTGTCTTTTTTTCCCTAAACATTTATTTAGGTGTTTGAGTTTCTTGTATTTTTTCTTTTACACTCGATACAGGCTGTTTGAAAATTATTTCATTATCTTTGTCATCATCATTCATTTCCACCACTTCAGATTCTTGTTTCTCCAAAAATGTTGGTATACAGACTGGTGTGGGGCCCTGGCTATCCACAGTCTTCTCAAGAGTGTTAGGAGTGGCTAAAACCTTCTTCTTCTTAGGTAAAACCTGGCTATTTGTAGATTTCTGAAAAATCAGTGTTTGAAAATTTTTCCTTTTTCCATAAAATCAATGAAGGAAAATTAGAATCAATTCCTTTTTCAGCTATTCTCTTCCTGAGTAATTTATTTTTAAAACACTTCTCCATCCGTAACTTTTGCGGAAGTGTCTGATTCTGATTATACTGTTTCACTGCTGGATATGAAGGTTGTTTAAATAAAACATTCCACTCTTTAAAAAGTTCTTCATGTACCTTTTCAGGTGGCAGAAGACAGCACCGCAAGAGTCTTTCACCAAAAAGGTAGTTGTTCATTGTTTTGGCAACTATCTTGGCAACATCTTCAGACTCAAATTCCGCAAAGGCATAGCCTCTGCTGTCCTTTTACTTCTGGACAGTCTGAGTTTTGTAACAGGGCCAAACTTGGAGAAATATGCTCAGATCTGGGTTTCATAAAGAGCAGATTCATAAAGGACCCTGTAGATTACTCCAGGAGTAAGTTTTTCTTGCTCGTGTTGCT
>NW_007774397.1:1940-4065 GCF_000696425.1 Galeopterus variegatus | reverse complement strand
TGTCTACAAGGATACCTCTGGGCTCTCCCCTCCTGCTCCCCTCCAGAAAGCCTTAGCACCCCTCCCCCCATGATTAATACAATGTTCATGAAACATTTTTCAGATTCAAATTTGCACAAATGAAGTGCCCATTAGACAACACTGGAAGACAATAAAGTCCCTGAGCTTGCCAGCCACTGGGTCCCTTCCAGCCTTCCCAGAAACGCTCAGTAGCCCTCAGAACATTAATAATGCTTTCTGATGGGTGCTGCTGGGCACCTGGCATTAGATGGCTTCTCTCCCAAAGCAGCAGCTCTGCTTGTTTGTTTTCTTGTCTACCTTTGGATTGAGTGGAAGGCAGTCAGCAGCAGCAGCCACCCTCGGGGAACAGAAGCTACGCCCACAGTAGCTGCGATCTGCCATTTCCCTGCACTGAGGCCTAATCAACGTAGCCGTATTCAGCCTTGCCTTTAATAAGCTGATTGTTGAGCTAAATCCCGCATGCTCTTCGCCTCACCCTGGACGCTTTTGATTGACAAAACTAATCTCTCCTCCTCCCCCGCGTCTGCCGCTGCCCGCATCCTCTTGCAAATCATGTACTCGGCGGCTGACAATTAGATATAAGACTTGGGACTCAGACTCATGAGGGCTATGAGGTTATGAATCAATCATGGGGGCTTGGGTGAGATAACAAACCAGGGGGGCCCATCTCAGACACCTTGCCACAACCTCAGAGCCTCCTGGTTGATTTATGAGTTGCTAATAACCTCTCCTGGTCTCCTGCCCCTATTATTTTTCATAATGCACAGGGAAGCTTTAAATTTCAAAGAATATGGAAGGGCAGAGTCTGCACGGGGGAGGGTTGGCTGGGGGGGTCTCCCCACAACTGACTGCCTTTACTGCTGTGTGGGCTGCAGGTCCCTGAGGGGTGCAGTCGTCACTTGCGCATGGAGGCCAGTGAGCCTATTTGCCTGGCCTGGAAGAAGATCCCAGGGAGGTGGCTCTGGCAGACCCTGGTTTAGGACTGCATATGGTGGGATGCTGAGGTATCACTGGCTCCCAAATCATCTTTGGTGTGTCTGGATTTAATTCCTCCAGCCTGTTCAAAACCAAGTCAAAATGACTCAGAGGACTTTCTGTAGGGAAAATCACACATTGGACCAAAGCCAGTCAAAGACAGTGTCAACCTGCAGTCTAGAAGCGAATGGAGCAGGGGGACAGGTGGGAGAGGTGGGAGGGGGATGGTGCCTTTCAGCCAGAAGGAAGATGGTTGAAGACTTACCTTTCCTACTTTACCTTTACCTTCACTGTCCTCATCCAGGTGACAGCCAGTGTTTAATAAGGAAAAGGAGAAAGCTTTGAATTGCTACCTAATATTTTTTTAATCTGTCGAGTTTTTTTTATAAGAAAAGGTGATTTTTGAGAGAAAATAGTGTCAATGCATAAAAACTCTGAACCTTTTATCTAAAGCAGTGTTTGCAAAAGGCCCGTCTGAGATCTGGTATTGGTTTGTGATGAAGTTTTCATGGGCCACAAAAAATTGAGAAATTTTTAAAAATGTAATGAATATGCACATATGTATGACATGATGTATATTTGAATACAACTATTGATGCATAAGCATTTATTAAACCTCAGTTCTGTGCCAGGTCTTTGCTCCATGTCAGGGATAGAACTGTATAACAGAGTCCCAGCTTCCTCAGAGCTGTGGTTTAGTGGATGATATGGATTGGATTGTGTCCTCCTCAAAATTCGTAGGCTGAAGTCCTATTCCCCAGATCCTCAGAATATGAGCTTATTTGGAAATATGGCCATTGCAGATGTCATTAGTTAAGATGAGGTAATTAAGATGGACCTTAATCCTATATGACTGGTGTCCTTATAAAAAGGTGAAATTTGGACACACACAGGGAGAATGCCATGTGAAGACTAAGGAAGAAATCAGGTGTCAAGAACACCAAAGATTGCCAGCAGACCACCAGAAGCTAGGGGAAAGGCATGGAACAAATTCTTCCTCATAGCCCTTGAAGAGAACCAACCCTGCCAATACCTAGATCTTGGACATCTAGCCTCCAGAACTGTGAGATAGTCAATTTCTGTTGTTTGAGCCACCCAGTTTGTGGCATTTTGTTATGGCAGTCCTAAC
>NW_007774397.1:0-487 GCF_000696425.1 Galeopterus variegatus | reverse complement strand
CTTTTCATATGAGGAAATTAAGGCACAGAGCAGGTAGGTGACCTGATAATATACAGGCAATCTCAGCAGCACCATGAGCCAGGCTCTAGGAAAAGGGTTGTGCATACATGATCTTATTTCATCCTGTAAGTAGTTGGTATTAACCCCAGTGCACATATGAAGAAAGGGACCTGCCTAGGGTCCCACAGTTTGTAAGTGACATACCATGAGTTGCACTCAAGTCTGTCCAACTTTATAAATATTGTGCCTTATTGCATCGTACACTTAAGGAAGTGCTAAATTTGTCATGCTTTTCCTTGGAAAATCTCAAGCCCATTGACCAAACAATGCTACTCACAAATGACTCTAAACTTTTCATCACACTGTTTATTCCACATGTATTTCCTTCTGTCTTATTCCCAGGTATTCCTTGTGACTATCCTCCAAAGCCCAGTGAACACTTCGTCTTAAGTTAAGATTTCTCTGCTAGCTGATCGTTGCATTTTTT
>NW_007774396.1:0-4065 GCF_000696425.1 Galeopterus variegatus | reverse complement strand
GCATATAAATAATGAGATATCTTCGGGACGCAACCCAAGTCTAAACAAGAAATTCATTTATTTTTCATATATACCTTATACACACAGTCTGAAGGCAATTTATACAATATGTTTAATAATTTTGTGCATGAAATCCATGACCTGTCACATGAGGTCAGGTGTGGGATTTTCCTCTTATGATGTCATGTCAGTGCTCAAAAGATTTGGATTTTGGAGCGTTGTGGATTTCAAACTTTTGAACTAGGGATGCTCAACCTGTACCTGGAAACATCTTTGGTTGTCATAATGGGGGTGTGTGTGTTTGTATGCTGTAGGCACCTGGCAGGTACAGACCAGGGATGCTGCTAAACATCTACCACTCACAAGACAGTCCACCTCAACAAAGAATGATCTGGAACAACATTTCAAGAGTGCCAAGGTTTAGAAACCCTGCCTCTCACCCCTGAGGACACCTTTTCTTTCTTGGTCATTATGGCCACAGCCAGGAGTTCTTTCTCCACGGCAGCGTGACAGGAAATAACTGTCACTATTTTCATAACAAAGGACTTTCAAGGAGACAGACAAGACTTGAGGACTTAGGCACAACAGCACCACAGGAAGAAAACTGAGTTTTTAGACAAGGGTGCCAGTCAGAAAACTTTCAGCCATATCTATATACCTGAATCAAAAACAATTAATTATTTGGAAAGAATTATAAACAGCAACAGTAAAGCTAATGACAGTGGGTGCTTACTATGTGCATCAGCCCTTTTCATGAATTAACTCAGAGAGATCTGACAACAACTTATGAATTGGTCCAATTAAATTCATGTTGCAGATGAGGAAACTGAGTCATGAAGTGGTTATGTGATTCCATGAGGGCACACAGCTAGCAAACAGCCACCTGACCCTTGAATCCATGCTCTTAACCCACACACCATACGCTACTGAAATGTGTTTAGGAACCTTTGATGACTCAAGATTGCATCCTCTTAAAAGAGGAAGGAAACCATTTGTAACCTAGGGTCTAGGGTCTCCTAAACACCCAGGGGCTTGCCACTGCTCAGAAGCCCAAAACAGGAAGTAAACGGGTCATAACACTTTGCTCTGAGTTTCTGTTCTTGCAGGAGGTGGCAGGAAGTCATGAACCATGAAATACTAGACTGCCCTCAAAATATACTGGCTAAAACTGAAATATGGGCCCCAGAGATGAACTCTGGTGACTCTCCACCTAGAGAGGAGCCAGGATCTGCAGACTTACTTGCCTCTGTATTATGTCATGGGTCAGCCATGAGAGTCTCAATTTGCCACCTTTAGACTGTAACCTGTACTAGCCAAAGCTCAAGGGTTAGCCCGTGCGACAACTTTCTGAAGTCCTTCTGTTGAACAAAAGTCACATTCCTTCCCAGGCTCAAATGCAGATTTGGCTTCAGAACTGACCAGTGAAGTATGTCCCATAGTCAACCAATCCAAATTGAGCAAGCTTGTATCCTTCATTCACATGAGAGGACCTCAGTGAGGACTTGGGCAGGAAGTTGGGGTGAACTTTGGCTCTATCAGACGATTCCTTTCCCGTGTTTGGGGAGACACTGCTTTGGGAGCCACCCCGCGTGTTCTCCTTGCTTGCACGTAATAAAGACTTTTTCTCCCCCGCGTGCTCTCCTTACTTGCAAGTAATAAAGCCTTTTTCTTCTCACCCTGGTCTTCGTTGTGCTTCTGAGGGATGGACTCCATGTGTCCAGTAACACATTTAATCAATAACATCATTTTTATTACATTTTCAGCAAAATAAGTCACAGACAAGGTCTACACGTTAACAACGAGGCTGGATGCTTTCCGTAGGACAAAAAAGCAGAGATTAATCGAAATTTTCAACAACGCTCATGTAGAGACCTAAATTAAGAACAAAGATCAGATGCAGTGATAGAAGAATTTTGTACCACTTCTTTACACTTATGGAGAAAGTACACTTAACCAGGTGCCCAATTAGCTGCCCTGCCTCCCTTTTCTAACCAACAAACAGATTCCAAAATTCTACGCAGAAAAAAAAATTACCTAGTTGTCCCAACCAAATCCAAGGGATTTTAACTTTTGGAGGTGACTGAGTGACAACACAGAGAGGTTAACGCCACTGAAAGAACTTATTACTTACAGTTCCCGAGGGAAGGGAGCATGCCACGTAATGCCACGCCATGCAGGGCCACAAGAAACTATCACACCAGGGACCAGGAAGCAGAGAGCCAGAGGCAGGATCTGGGACAGTGCCTTTGTGACTACATGGTGGGGACATCCCTCCTTGGACAGGAAGTGAAAACACCTTATGGTTGGGAGCTCTGCACTATGATTTAAAAGCCACTGGGTGAGACACAGGTGAACAACTCTGCCACTGTGCTGGCCCTATATGGACGGACACTAGTGCTTAACACACTTTTCCAGTCTCAAGGGCTAATGAGAGAAGATGTAACAACAGAGTCATTCTGAAACCCCAACCACGGACTGCTGATTTTTATGTAGCACTTCCTTTGGTTTCTGCAAATATTGATGCTTCTGGAACATCGCTCCACATGGTGGAGTCAGCTCAGCATCTCCCTTGTCAATAGTTCATGCATCGTGAAGGTTTTCCAGCAGAACTGCAGCTGCCTGGAAAGGTGCCTGCTCTGCTCTCAAGGTTGGGGCCGAGGTGACTCAAGGTGGTAGAGGGTACTGATCAAAATAAAGACGGAAGAGGGCTGAGGGAGATACAGTGGGAGCTGGGCCAGATAGCTAAGGGAAAACACACACACAAACACACACTCACACTCTCTCACAGAGTCAGAAAGAGTAAACAGAAAAGGTGCGAGAATTAGAGATTGCGTCCTCCCCTTTGGAGCTAATTTACTAGCGTCACTTCCATTCTACAGAGATGGATTGGTCTCACCAGACAACTGCATTTTCTGCCCGAAAAGTGATCCTCAGCATATGCAAACCTCAGCTTCATCAACAGCAAAATGTACGAAAACACGCTGAGAATTCCGTTTGATTTTGCAGTCTAAATCACTCGACATGTTCCTATCTGCTTTACATTTCAATGTGTGTATATATTTGTAAAAAATCCTCACGGCCCAGGGCCCGACTCCTACCCTCATTCTCTGTCCACCTTTTGCTAGAGTACAGAGTGCAGTGAGAATGTTTTTATGTGTGCAGACCTGTTGGAGATGACCCGCCATAACATGGAATTTAGTGTAAAATGGAACTGCCTTGGAGGGCGTCCAAAGGCAATACCAGAAGGATCTCATTAAAACAGGGTTTCACTTCTAACATCTGGCCTGGACCCCAAGGGTGGCAGCTGACTACAGCTCGGGTGGCTGACTGTTGTGGCCGGGCGCCCCTGCCAAGACTATTTTAATATCCTCTAAGCATGGGAAACATGCAGGAGGGGAAAGCTTACTCAGGTCATAAACTAGGCTGCTACTTCCTCCCCAGTCAATGCTGGGCCGTGGGTGAGGGGTCCCTGTGAAGGGGCCTGGGGCTTGTGGGGGAGGCTGCTTTCCTGCAAACGCCCATGGGAAGCCCAGTGGATGCAGAGGAGGGGGAACCCCAGCCCTGCTTCTAGTCGGCCACTCGACAAGGCAAGGCTCAGTCTCGTCCACAGCACCACAGTGGGGTCCCCAGCAGTTTTGAGCCCTTGTGCATTTGGGATTCAACGTCTGCAAATCAGGAAATAAGAGCATGAATGCCAATCTGGAGATTTACTGTGGACAGCACTGTTAAACGTCACAATTAGAAAAAACTTGACTTTGAAAATGACTGAGAAAGCAATTTGGAAGACGGAGGAAATAACTCACATTTTTATACAATCAGCTCAACTCCTGTCCTGACATTGGGGAATTCCCTCCAGCCCCTTTACTCTAAGTGTACTATTTTTTACGAATAATCCTCGTGGTCGTAGAATACTGCATCCCTGTTCTTTTTTACCTAACACGATATAAGCATTTCCCCCAGGTGCTGATTGGTCTTGACAGCCACCATTTTGGTTATTAAGTGGGTCAGTTTTTACTCAGACGACCTCTAGGTTTAGCTTAAAAAATGAATCAATGGCTTCTCACT
>NW_007774395.1:0-4065 GCF_000696425.1 Galeopterus variegatus | reverse complement strand
AGTTTCCATTCACAGTGGAGAGGTGGATGAGTGAGGTCACATATTTGATATGGAGCATCTGGGGAAAGAAAATAAACATACAAACCTGTTGAAACCATGACCCCTGCAGTTGAGGCTCAAAGTACCGCAGCAATTGAAGAAAAATAGGTCAGCATTAAAACATAAACTTGCAAAAACAAAAGCATGCTGTCTACCCTAAGTGAATAATTGTGCAGTATATGTGTGTATTGAAAAAACACACTGGACCCCACAGAAATGTACAGGTAAATGTTACCTTTAACAGAAAAAAAATCTCTCTCTCTCTCTCTAAAACTTAAGTTCTTTGCATGTTTTTCTCAAACACAGTGAAGGGGATATGTAGTCATCATTAAAAACTCCCCTCATTTGTGCAGCTTACAGATGCCTCTTCAAGATATCTAAAAAAAAAGAAAGGAAAGACCTCCACCTCACCCTAGCCCATGCAATTGTCCTTCTATTGCTCCCTCCTTTTCCTGCTACTGTATTATAATTTCTGTGATTTTTCCTATTTTCCCAATGTTTCCTGTCCCCCTCATTAAAAAAAAAAAAGGAAAGACGCAGTACAGCAATGCTAGAAAGCCTCTAGACAGAAGAGAGAGGTGGGAAGGATAAAAAAATAGAAGGGGCAAAGCTGAGGCCACTCTGATGGCCAAGGAGTAGCACTCATGCATGAATATTGCTCTTCCATAACAAACACACATGTTTTTAAGGTCCTTGAAAATGAACTCATCTGACTAAGGATTTTGGAATAGTGCTGGGCAGATGTTTGATGGTATTTAAAAGCCGGAAGTCTGGCTGAGTCACTAATAGTATTATGTAACTACCTTTTCCCAGTTTCCTGCCAGTTAATTTGAACTCTTTCCAGTTCAAATGAAATGACTCTTATTCTACTGTTTGCTGTCATAAGACTTTCTACCACTAAGCTGCAAGGTACTTATTCAATCCAAATGGTTAGACTTAATCACTTTTTTTTTAATTGAAATGTAATTTATTATACTTATTTGTGGGGTACAAAGTTGACTATCAATAGTTGTGTACAGTGTGTGATGGTCAAATCAGGACAGTTAGCTTATTTATCATTACAATACATTATCATTGTGTCCTTTTACCAATTTCTCATTAACTCCCCTCTGCTTTCCCACCTCTAGTAGTATCCACATTTCTGTTCTCTCCTTCTAAAAGTTCAACGTATTATTGTGATCATTGTTTCTCTCTCTCTCCCCCACCCTTTCTTGTTTACTTATTTATGCTTTCTGGATTCAGAAGATCGTCCTGACTCTGTCAAACACTCTACTAGGAGTAACCCCTTTTTCCTCCCTTTGCCTCCTGACACCTAGAACTGATGAAGGACCTTCCTCTTTCAATCCAGAGTCCGTCTTCTTATCTTGAGCCAGGATATAGAACACTTCTTGTCCAGGAAAATCCCATTTTATTTCTGTTGAAATGATACATATCTGCTACATATCTGTCACTCCTAACCTAAATTCTCAAAATTAACACATCTTTGAATTCCTGGAGATTATCTCAGTTCCTGGCCCAACAGTAGGAACTCAGTAAATATTGCTTCAACTGGGCAGAACTGAATTGCCAAGAAGATGGAAGTCCATAGAAACATCAGTACCATGTTAGCCAATAAGAAATAGGCATAGTTTTAGCATTTTCCCAATAGTTTAGTGGTGTTGTGGAATAGCAGATACATACACCATGAACTGTACTCAGAGTGATAAGTACTATAATATGGAATTGTACCAATAAAAGGTGTTCACTGCGCATTGAGAGTAGGGAGGATGATTCATACTGGGAAGTAAAAGAGGTAAAAATGTTAACAGAAAAGGTAAACTTCACAATGGATTTTGTAGTCAGAGCTGCCTTTTGTCAGGTCTGAAAGTCTGACAGTGGGAGAGGGATGTGTGGAGAGAGAGTGTTTTGGAGACAGAGGGAAGTTTGAACAGACATGAACACATTAATGAGTATACTATGAGCGGTAACAACAATCTCCCAGTGTTGCAACCTGGATTGAATAAGAACACTCACTGAAAGGCTCTGATAAACAATGGCGACAGAGCAGGGATTGTTAATTGTTGAATTAATCTATGTGCCAAATCAAAAGTTCTGCTCCTTTATCTCCCATTTTCTGATTGTGAGTTCTCAACATTAAATGAAGGACCAAGGAAGTTACCTATACATCTAACTTTTATTCTACTTATTGATTAGTTTATTTTTATCATTACACAGTGTAAACATTTTTGTGGCCCTTTTCCAGTTTCTCCCTAACCCCCCATCTACCTCCATCTCTCCTCTTGCATCTCTGGTGGCCTCAGTTCTATTCTCTCCTTTTGAAAGTTCAAGGAATTATTATGATTGTTGTGTCTTTCTTTTTTGTTTGTTTGTTTATTTATTTTTTTCAGCTCCCATTATGAGTGCATATACACTGTATTTTTTCTTTCTGTGCCTGGCTTATTTCACTTCACATGATTTTCTCTAAGTTCATCCATATTGCTGCGAATGGCAGAATTTCATTATTTTTATGGCAGAGTAGTATTCTACTGTGTAAATATACCAGATATTCCTTATCCAGTTGTCCAACAATGGACAGTTAGGTTGGTTCCAATCTTGGCTATTTTAAATAGAGCTGTGATAAACATGGGAGTGTAGGTAACCCTTCAACATGATTATTTCCATTCCTTTGGGTATATACCCAGCAGGGGGATGGCTGGATCATATGGCAGTTCTATCTGTAGTTGTTTGAGGAACCTCCATACTGTTTTCCACAATGGCTGCACTAAGTTACAGCCCCATCAACAGTGTAGGAGGGTTCTCCTTTCTCCACATCCTCACCAGCATTTGTTAGTCTCTGTCTTTTTGATAATGGTCAGTCTAACTGGCATGAGGTGATATCTCAGTGTGGTTTTGATTTGCATTTCCCTAATGCTTAGTGATGTTGAACATTTTTTCATGTGTCTATTGGCCATTTGTATATCTTTTAATGGCAATGCTTCAAAACACAGTTTGGAACATGTCAGTAATAGCTCTTAATGACTCAGAGAGAATATAATAATCTACCATGATCAAAACTAATTTGCCATAAAGAATACAGAAATATCAAATGGCTTATTCTGTGGAAATAAATCCAAATTAATTGCCTCATTTGTTACATTATATATAATATTCACCTTAACATTGACATGACTTTATACAGACACCTAGATTCTCAGAGAAATTTAGGAAAATATCATCAAATAAGTTTTCCTCTCCCTGTGAAAAGAAATAACATGTCTAATGATGCAATTCTTAATTCTCTGTAGGTTTTATTATTATTATTCACCAATTATTTATGGAGTTATGTTATCCTGGGTATAACATAAAAATAAAATAAAAATTTCGACCACACTCCACATTTTTGGAGAAACAACACACACACATACACACACATCCTTTTTGCATACAATTTTTTTAAAGTCCAGGTAGTCCAATTATCCCACAAAAAACTAAAAGTAAAATACTTAGCTCCTCATCAAAAGATAGCATAAACTATCTTTCCAGAATTTGTGAAAATCTCTTATCAACCTTGTCTCTTTTTTCATTTTCTTTTTTTTTTTTTTTAACTGTTAAGTTGTTCGAGTTCCTTGAATATTCTGAATATTAATCCTTCGTTGGATGCATAGTTTGCAAATATTTACTCCCATTCTGTAGATTATCTTTTCACTCTGTTAATTGTTTCTTTTGCTGTGTAGAAGCTTTTTAATTTTATATAATCCCATTTGTTTATTTTTTCTTTTGTTTCCTGTGCTTTGGGGGTCTTGTTCATAGAGCCTTTGCCCAGTCCTACTTCCTGAAGTGTTTCCCCTATGTTTTCTCTTAGGAGTTTTATAGTTTTGGATTTTATATATAAGTCTTTAATCCACTTTGAGTTGATGTTGGTATACGGTCAGAGGTATAGGTTTAGTTTCATTCTTCTATGTATAGATGTCTGGTTTTCATAGCACCACTTATTGAAGAGATTATCATTTTCCCAATATATGCTTCTGTTGCCCTTGTCAGATATCA
>NW_007774394.1:0-4065 GCF_000696425.1 Galeopterus variegatus | reverse complement strand
ACTTGTAAAACATGCTATGTGTTAGATCTTCATAAAGGATAGGACTCCAAGGAAAGTGCATTCTAAATAAAAGTTCAAATAATTGTAAACTAGAAGGAAGATATTCCCAATGATAATAAATAGGATCAATTATTTTAATTCTTTTTTATTCCTAATATTATCCCAAGTCCATGTCTTTATCATTAGTCTCAATTAAGAGAAATCACAATCACCATAAGTTCTAAGAGACAGGCAGAGTCATCAGCTGTGAAAAACAAGGTGTTACAACTGTGCTGCTGTGATTTGAGACAAATATGTTCCTCAGAAAATGATAAGGTAATTTTTATTTCCACATTCAACTTTTTCAAGGCTCTCATATGCTTCTTTTCCCAGAAGAGATAAATGACTCTTTCTCATTTAGAGCAACTTAAAGCATAAAAGATGATATATTTTAATTCATTAAAAATGCTATTAAAAAATGGGAATCACTGCAGGACTACTATTAAGAAAGTAATTACTAGAGGAGACAGAATTTTTTTATATATATAATGTATACATACAATATAAGTATTATATCCATATAATTATGTGTACATAAATCTAGTATATAGTTTTATATATAGTATAGAATACGAGTAGGTAATATTATAGTAGAAGGAGCCTATAAATTTATATAAATGTTCATATTTATATACATACGTGTATATGTAAATTTATAGGCTCCCTCTACCTAGTGGGCATTAATACTTTATAACTAAGAGTACATAAGAATAAAATACCACCTTAGTTGTGCTCCAGAGTCATCTAAAGGAATGAAATTCACCTACTTACTGTGGCCTCAATAACTTTGGAAGCTATATTCATCTTCATTAGTCGTCACAGAAAAGCTTTTTTATATTCATACCACTAAAGCAGTAAAGATGTTTTACATTTCTATCTGCTAAAAGCTTAGTTAAGTTATGGTTTCTACTGGACTCCAAATTAAATGCAACCAATGAATAGCATGGCAAGATCCATTCCTTATTATTCTTTGCATTAGAATGTAAAAGATATTTCAATTGTCTTTTAGCTGGTAGCATATTTGATAGAAAAATATTCATAGAGAGAGTGATAAAGGATGCATTGGCATTTAACCAGTGTAGGGAAGAAAAAAACTCAACTTACTTTTCATTACAAATAGAAGATTCTGTGAAAGGGAGTCTTTATTTTTTTCAATCGCTCCAACAATTTCATACATAACCTATAATAAGAGAAAACAGCATACTTACTAATGATTAAACATGACCATAAAAACAAATTTCTTTAAAGAATAACTTGACTCAGCTGAAGTCTTACATTATTCATAAATGTCTTCAGTTCTCAGAGTTCATGTTACACTCAAGTTCAAAGTCACCAGCGCATGTTCTCATTTGTACTTTAAATAAGGGACAGCCCTCCTGTGCTGTTTGTGAAGCTGTCCTCTGATCTGTGAGTTTAAGAGTAGCTAGTGATGGCTCACACTCATGAAGTCCCCTTTATTCTGAAGGACTCAAACTTGCTCAGAAAACTCACTAAACCAAGTGACACGACTCTGTGATATCTTGGGAATGAAGAGTGAATTCAGTCTGAGAAATTCGGTGGTCTCCTTATTAAAACGGTTCTGTTGGATCATTTAAACAGCTAATCTGAAGTCTCCAAAACATAGAAAACATGTAAAACAATTAATTCTGGACTGCCCAAAAGACAGTTTTCTTCATCCTAGTTTACTCGTGAATACATTTAAATGACTTTATTGTCTGGCTTTATTGGTGCTGTGTGTGGTCTGCGAGGCTCAGTCTCAAGACAGAAATGGTTTTTTTGCCTCGCTCCATCTTTGCTGGGTGTAAACTCCCGGTGCCATCATAAGAAGCCAGGTGAGCCACACACCCATCAAAATGCTTACTAGTTCTAATAGCAGCTTCTTGCAGAAATGTCCTAGGGCATGGCACCCTGGTCTGGGTGTCACAGGCTGTTTGTTGCCTGGGTGGACTAGGACTGAGCCAGGGCAGGGAGCAGACCAATGTCGTCTCATCCCCGTGAGGAAGTGGTTAGACCTGCCCCTTTGGGAATTTCAAGGAGAGAGCCCAGACAGGACTGGATCATTGGCAGCAAATGGGCACTAGACAGATGCAGAGGAAGAAGCCACGTGAAGAAGGCTTTGTGGCCAGTGGGAGGAACATAGAAAAAGGCCAGAGATCCCTCCTGACTCTTCTTCCCATGGCTTTTAAATTCCAGTGCCTGACCATGTCCACTCTTACAATAAAGCCTTACTGAGTTCATATTCTCTGCTGTCATAAAAGCCTAAACAATACAGACATCCCAAGGCATCCTGCAGAATCCCGGGTTTCCCAATAAATTTGGGTCAGAAAACTGAGCAAAGTAACAATGTCAAAAAACCAAACAACTTTCAGATACACTAAATTATTGCCTAAGTACCCCATGTGCACTTGCACTGGAATCTGGTTCACTGATATTAACATGTGAGCTATGTATTATGTTACACATCACACATTGTTAAATATTAGTAATTTCTCTATAATCTAGAGCAGTGGTTCTCTACCAGGGATGACTATGCCCTCAAGGGGACACCTGGCAGTGTCTAGAGATATTTCTGTTTGTCACAACTGGGGGAATAGGTGGACAGAGATGTTGCTAAACATCTTCCAGTGCACAGGACAGCTCCCACAATGAAGCATTTTCTGGCCCCAGATGTCCCCAGTGTTGGAATTCAGAAGCCTTGATCTTGAGGTCTGGCTTCTCTATGCCTTCCTATATTAAGAGGAGCCATGACCAGTGAAACCTTGGAAGAAAATCAATACATCTTCATAAACCAAACGTATCCACTCTGGATCTATGTAGACTTTGGCAAGTCATTTAATGTCCCAGAGCTTCAGTGTTTTAATCAGTAAAATGGGGCCAAAAGGCCTTACCATATTGTTAATATCGTGATGTAACACACATGAAAGTCCCTGGTAGACCAAAAAGAATCACTCGAAATGTAAGGTACTACAAATATTGTGGTAACCTCTACAGAAAGTCTTACCATGTTGTTCCATTACCCAACCATGCCCACATGACTTTGGTAGTTAGTTACCCTAATTCACTTTTGGAAAAGTAATGGAAATTAAGCTACATTTCTTCTGGCATAGCTCTCAGTCTAAATTCCTCCAGTTACTTACTTCTCCATGAGCTCAAGCGTTCCTGGTGCAGACACCTGGAAGTGCTGCATCACCAAGATGCTGACACGTCTGAATCTCATCTCGAAAGGTCTCCATTGCTGCTCCCTCTCTTCCCTGACCGGGCCCTTCACTCGCAGTGACATCTACTCTCCCTCGATTCCTTGGCAATTGCTAGGATCACTGCCTCACCCTAACTTCTTTCGGGTCTTGATACAACCTGAAACTTAGGTCAGCCAATATGGCAAAAGATATTAATAAGCTTCCAACATTTTCTGTCATAGTCAGTCATTTCTAACTGTAACTAATGGCATCGTCTATTTGTAATTTGGTATCATTTTCTTCTGTCACAAATTCATGCTGACATCTCAGATGTACCCTGTCTGGCTCTTAAGAAGTCCTGATTCCCCTCTTACTTGGGAGCCACATGACAATGCTCCCAGTAACTGTTAGAAATCCTTTGGCTCCTTTCAAGCTTCCAGAGCCGGTCCCAGATTTGCCCATCCTCAGTAGATGACCATATGCCTACTTTAAGGAGAATATTAGGACTATGTCACTTGAAAATCTCTGCGAGTATTCTTCCTTCTCCCAACAGTTCTTCTGTATGTCTTCACGCTCACTGCTGCGCCTTATCTGGATTGGAAACCACAATAGCACTGAGGCGTGCTTCCCCTCTAGGACTGTGCCTGATCACTTCCAGGGGCTACGGGTTTCCCCCCACTTTCCCTTCACTCCCCTCTTTTTCATGTTGATTACCTTCACACGAGTAAAAACCACCACTTATTTTAGCAGGCACATAATCAAAAAGACTTAAAAACTGGGCTTCTGCCTTTTATTTATTTATTTATTTATTTATTTTCCTTTTTGTCTTTTTTCATGACCGGCAACGGAT
>NW_007774393.1:2286-4066 GCF_000696425.1 Galeopterus variegatus | reverse complement strand
AAAAAAAAAAAAAAGGACATAAATTTCAGTTAGGAAGAATAAGCTTAAGAGATCTATTGTGCATCATGAGACTACACCTAATAACAATATATTGTACACTTGAAAATTGCACAAAAAATGAAAAAAGAATAAATATTACTCATTGACAACAAAGATCTTAATAATCCACATCCAGAGATGAAGAAAATAACAGGAAACTTCTTAGAAATTACATCATTCCGTAGCATGGGACTTTACAACTCAAATATTTGGTGACTGAATACTTAACAACAACATCCCACCCTAAAATGTGATTTGTAGACAGTTTCTTGATTAGATTAGGGTGATTCCAAAGTTATCACCAGGAAGTAATAAATTTAAAACTTCATGAAACGATAACTACAATTGCAATCTAAAACGTGGCAATCCAAAGTCTAGAGAAAGGAGAGTCAGTGAGTTAAGATTTGCCAGTATTCGTTGAGGAATTTCCAAGACAGAGCTGGACTGGATGGACACGAATATTTCTGTCACTTCAGGAAATTCTGTTTCAGTTTTTGAAAAGGAGAACCTGTGCCTACCAGAAGCCTCAAACTCAAATAAGGAAAGGAGCTGATGGCAACTTGTGTGGGGAAGACACCTAACAGACTCTTCAGGGAAGATCCAGAGAGCCAGAAAGGAACAGGACTGGAATTATGGGTTCATCCATCCCATGAAGCATTTGTTAAATGCCTGCAATGTGTCAGATACCCTGGTGGATACAAAGTTGAAGACAGGATCAACTATGAGTGTGTCCGTTAGGACTCTTCATGTGACAAGTTAGAGAAAAATTGGCTCCAACTTAATAAGTGATTCTTACGGCTCATGTAAGTGGAAGTTCAAAGGTAGTGCAGGTTTCAGGGATGGATTAATTCAGTGTGTGCTGGAGCATCTCCTCCATGTACTGGTCTTACCTTCAAAATGACTTTCCTTATTGTGCCAAAACAGCTCTTCTGTACATGAGGATTTACAAAATAGAGGAAAGTTCTTAGGAGGTTCGTTTTCAAAAGAAAAGACACTTCTTTCCCAGAAACACCTAGAAAAGATTACTTTGTTTTTCACTGATCCACATTGGGTCACACGATCCCTCTGAAACCAATCCCTGTATCCAGAGAAATGTCATTCATTGATTGGCTCAGAAATCCAGGCATAAGCCTATTGCCCTGGCAAGCAGCATGGGATTACCTCTAGACAATGAAAACTTGCCTCTGGTGCTGGGGGTATGGGGGTATCTTCTCCTAAAGCTAGTAGACCAGAGAGGAAATACCTGAGTGAAAACTGAGGTACTGTCAGGGAATGGTAGAAAGGATGCTGTGCCATCTTCCAGTAAGTGTCCATTACAGTCTCAGTCTGCAAGAAGCTTACAGTTTAGAGAGGAAGACAGGGTTGTAATCTACTCATAATTAAAAAGTGAAATGAGAGATACAAAGTGCTATGGGAGATTAGAGGAGGAGGTCATTTGTAGCATCTGAGGGATCAAGGAACTGAGCCACGACAGATGCATCGTTGAAAGATACAGAAAAAGAAGTACATTCTAGGCTAAGGGAACAACACAAACATTCATTGGGATCCAGAGCACATGAGGGGAAGTGGTAGTTTAGGGGAGGTAGGATATTAGATTTGCAGTAATACTGAAACATCCAAGTGAAAATATCCGGAAAAAATTGGGGACTAGACAGGACTGAAGAGGCAGCATTGGAAGCTTCAGCAGAAGAGAAATAAACTACTATTTATTAAACACCATGCACATGTCGGATTTGTTCTA
>NW_007774393.1:0-731 GCF_000696425.1 Galeopterus variegatus | reverse complement strand
CTATGGTATTAAAATTTCATAGGAAGGGTGATTAGGGAAAAATGTCTAAAAAGGCTCCTTGCGGAGGGTGATAATGAAAAAAGAAGGTTGCAAAACACTGATTGACATCAACGTGTACTTATCCAACAGTGGAGGCTCCTAGAGGAAATGATCTGTGCTGGAGCAGGCACTGCGTGATACTCAAGGCAGCATTTTAAAGACATATGCAAATAGGAAGAGCTGAGAGCCATCTGATGGTAGCAGTGGTGATTATTATGACAACACACTGATACTTTCTGACCACTTAGTGTATTTTATCTCCTTCTGGTTCAGATCTATAAATATAATAGCAGTCAACTTTCATCACGTGTTTTATCTATGTCCTTCACTGCTGAAGACTTGACAGGTACTAACTTGTTAAATCTTTACAACCACCAAGTAAAAGATGGTGCAATCATTATCTCCTCTTGACAGATGAGGAAACTGAGGCATAATTCTCACAAGAAAGTGGCTGAATGGGATTGGGGGGAAAAACTACTTAAGTATTGAAAATTTCAAATACTGGCTGTCCTCACCTTCCACAGTAGTGCAAGACTGTAAACTGACCACACAACCTGAAACCAGACAGAGCCGTCTTAATGATCAGTGGGGAAAATTACTATTGTTTTGCGGCCTTTAAAGTTTGTTGCCGAAACATTAAAAATTCTCTTACTGCCGGTTGTAAATGTATGGAAAAATGAAAAAAATAGTAA
>NW_007774392.1:2193-4067 GCF_000696425.1 Galeopterus variegatus | reverse complement strand
TTTTTCCCCCCCCCCCCCTTTTTTTTTGCCTTCTTGTAATGATTGTCCCAAGCTCAGTGACCATGAAAATACATGGGACGAATCTCGCTCACTGCTTAGAGCACTGACTTAGCAGGCTCGTTGGGTGCTTCTGTACCCTGTGGCTTTTGCCATTAACCAAGACATTGTCTAGACTGATCACATCAGTCCCCTAATTCACAGAAGCTCACCATATGTCTGGGTGTTATAGATCCTTGGAAATAGACAAGTTTAGAGATGGAAGGGGTCAGAAAGGAAACCCGCCCATTCAACAGATGAGGAATTAGAGGCTCAGAGAATTGGTAACTGCTTTGAATAACTGGATGTGATTGCCAATGCCTGCTTCTGAATGGTTTGATGATTTTAGCCTTGTAATTCAGGAAGGGTGGGGGGAAAAGCAAGAAATCAACGTGAAGAAGAATAAATTGAAGCAGCAACACAGGTAGCCTTGACTGATTTGGTGGCAGCTTTCCAAGATGAACATTTTGTTTGTAGGGGAAGGGTGGCTGGTAAGGGAAAGGGGGTGTATGTTTTTAAGATTAGAAAAGGATTAGACCTCAGGTGATGAGTGTCTAAGTCCCAACTTTATGGTTGAAATCAAATAATGCACCTGATAGGGCTGTTACATTTTTAAGGTGTGTATTTTCCTGAGTGCTGTCTTCAGAGAAGACCTCTGGCCCCTAGAGAAAGCAGGTGTCTGTCTCAGTTTGCAGTTTGATTGCTAATGCTCGAGCCTCTACATGAGCTCTCCCTAAGATTATACAGGCTTGTGTGTAGGGACCTTTCTTTTCTTCTTTCCAAACCTCTATTGTTCTTAGTAGGGACTCTCTACCCCTCTACCAGAGGTTCTCAAATGTAAGCGTGCATCAGAATTACCTTCAAAGCCTGCTAAAATGCAGATTGCTGGGCCTCAGAGGTTCCAGAGTTTCCTCCCAGAGGTTCCAGTTCAGAAGGCTTGAGGTGGGGTCCCAGAATCTACATTTCTAACAAGTTCACAGATACTACTGATACTCAGGGAACCACATTTTCAGAACCACCACTACTAATATAGAAGCTATGTTCAGGGCATGCTATTGATTGAAAATTCTTAACTTTAGCTGCATAGAAATAGATAATAAAAGAGTCAGAGAATGAAACAGTGCCTGGTATGTACCAGCTGCTCAAAAAATATTTTTGTTTGATTGAGTTGAGGATGGATGTCACCCTCCATTTATTTATATCAGTCCAATTAAAAAAAAATTATGAAGTTGAACAAACTCCAAAACATTTTTCTTTTCACCATACCCCAGACTGGGTTCAAATCCCATTTGTAGTGCTTTCTAGCTTTGTGTAATTAGGTAGCTTTTCCGTTATCTAGCATTTCTAAACCCGAGTTTCCTCAGTTGTAAAATTGAGGGGACTGGGTATATCTTGAGGAGTAAATAAAATAACTACTGTTTCATTTCTTCTTAGCAGATACCCCAGTGGAAAAATGCTCTTTTTTCCTATGTAACTATTGGTGAAAATAAATGTTCTGCAAGTAAGGAAAATGAACAGGAGGCATTCATTAAAATAAGAAGTGCATCTTAAATTATGCCTCAGTATCCAGTTCTCTAAATACAGAGAAATCTACACATAGCTGTTTACCAGTGTGGCTCCAAATGAAAAAGAATATAGAAATCCTCTGCACTAAAAATATTTTTATTAAGACATTTGATGCAATTAATCGGTTTGTTTTAATTTATGAGGAATCACTAAATGGTTTAATGGGCTAGCACATAACGAATAAATAATGGAAAACTTTAAAAATCAATGCACTAAGTGGCCCAGATGTTCATCAGCTGTTTAGAAGCATATACACCTATGGTTTAGTTTTC
>NW_007774392.1:0-1339 GCF_000696425.1 Galeopterus variegatus | reverse complement strand
TTTATACATTCGGGTCTTTACAAAAACAGGAAAAAAGGATTCATTTTCTAAATTAGCTCCTGTCACTGAGTGAAATTAGAGGTGTAAGCAGATGACTCAATTCTATATAACACATTTATTATTGATATATTTGTTTTAATTTAACTTATATAAAAAACTTAGAGTTCTTACTATGTTTCTGGCATTAGTTTCAGTGACTTATAAATATGAACTAATTTAATCCTCATAATAACCATGTGGGATAGGTATAATTTGTATTATCTGCATTTAATGGTTAAGGGAATCAAGGCACAAATACGTGAAGAAAATTTCCCAGAGTCACATAGCTAGTGAATAGTATAAGAAGAATTTGGACCTGGGTGATCTACTGTGGGTTCCTTTCTCACCCTCTACTACTGTCCAATCGCCCACCATGTGATCAACGCTGGGCTCGGGGAGGCCATGGATAATGACCCTACCTTCATGGAATTCACAACTTCCCTGGGACTAAGAACACTATAGGATTTATTAGTAGAAACTCAGGTGTTAAATGAGAAGAGCCAATATTGATGGTGTATAGACAGAGGCCACAAACTGGAGAACCCAGATCAAACATGGTTGATGCATATGGTTTGTTTGGCTCACACAATGCTTTAAAAATTTTGAGCTAATGGCTTATAATTTAAAATGTGTATGAATATTTCAGAGTTTCAGCCATAATAAAACACTTAGTTTAAGAAACACTGTGCCCAAATCTCCACATGAAACAATCAGATGGCAGTAAATTCTCTTCTGTTTCTTCTAATCTCCGACATTCACACACACAACGAATACATATGCATTTTCATCAGATGCATACCACTTGCTTACGTTACTTGCTGAGCCCCAGAGAGCTAGAAATAACTCTTCCAAATTCAATCAAAATATTGAGTGGACATTGCAGTGTTGTGATACTTATTTTTATGTTGTCTACCATTTGACTGCAGCGAAATATTCTTGCCTGAATAGTGAACACTGCTTACTCACTGTAGTAATGCTGGTCTCACCTCTCTTAACTAGAAAGAAAGCTCCCTCTAAAACACATACTGCATGGAGACAGGGATCTGTTTATCCTGATCAGTACTACATTTCTAGAACCTAAAGCTGTGTCTGGAATGTTATAAGAGCTCAATAATGTGCTAGATAGAAAGAAAAAGAGAAAGAGAGAGAGAATGAAAGAAGAAAAAAGGAAGGAGGGAGGTAGAAAGATAGGATGGAAGAAAGAAAAGGAGGGAGGGAGGAAGGGAGAGAGGAAGGGAGGGAGGGAGGGAGGGAGGGAAGGAAGGAGGGAAGGAAGGAAGGAAGGAAGGAAGGAAGGAAG
>NW_007774391.1:1300-4067 GCF_000696425.1 Galeopterus variegatus | reverse complement strand
TGTACTGCCCAGTTTCTTCCACCCAACTCGATATTCACCAAGCACCTGTTATGTAAAGCCCGTTTTACTTCCAAGTTTTTAAATTTTAACTAGAGTAAAATACTTTTTATGTTTCTTTGCCCTATACTTCTGCATCGTGCATGCTTAGGAACAAAGTGAGATTCAGTGGTCTCTAATGGTGTCTCAAACATCGGCATCAGCAGGGAAGTTCTGGGAGACAGTACAGGTATGACGCTGTCAGGCTTCACCTTTGTAAAGGTGGTCAGAACATACACATCCGCTGCCTTGGTGGCAGCCGGGACAAGAGACAGTTGTGGCTGAGAGGACCTGAGCACCTCTTCTGTCTGATACAATAAACTCCTGGCATGACCTAGATCTAGAGTTCTCCCACATATTCTTATCCCTAATTTCTTAGTCTTTTTTCCTTACTGTCCCTTTACCAACCACCCAAAACATCTGTCACTGCCCAGAAGTTTTTTTAGAGTTGGGTCTCAGGCACTTCTCCCTTTATACACAGTGGATAATTGCATACTGCTCACAGCTCACCACTGTTTCTTAGGGCCACTCTCTGTGGGATTCAACACAGCAGCCATGTATGTCTCACATGAACAGGTTGTGCCAACTCATCTGGGAAAAAGGCCCAGCTTCATTTCTTCTATGTCTGTTAATTATAAAACATCTCCATGTGGCCATAGGTATGAGTTGAAGTCGAGATGTCAATGTACTAATGGTAGCTGACATGAGAGTCCTGCTATTCGTGGTTTCTGGAACTGCTCAGGCCCAATCCTCCAAATACGATTTGAATCACAGAGAAGAATCTTACTCTCCGACCCTGCAGTATGACTCAGATCTGGTAATTGCTAGTTTATGATGGGCAGTTCCAGGTGCATAGTCACTTCATAAACCACAGTTACTCACTTAGGCTTTACAAGGGCCCAGGCACCCTGAGAACTGTTTATCAAACAGAGTAGCTTCTGTCCAAGAAGGCCTAGTCTTGCTTCAAAACCCTGCAGGTCTACATTGTATATCTTTTTTATTGGGGCTTGTCAAAGACTTCCCACAGCATCATTATTGCTGTGGACACCTCTAGCACCATTGGATTAACCAGACCTCTCTATATATGGTATATGCAGAAAAGCATATACCATAGCCTGGATCTGCTATAGATTCCTCTTTTACTTTGAGTACCATTCAAAACTAGTAGTCTTTTGAGTCTCCAAATAAATGGGTTTCAGCACAATTATAATAAATGCTGCCTCCAAAATCCAAAGAGTGCCAGTGCTTTGCTTCTTTCGTCTTGATGTGAGGTTCAAGGTGTAAGCACATTCTTTACATTAAAGGCCCCAGGACACTGGCCCCAGAAAAGCTTTACTAATGTGGCAAACTCCTTGGATTAATGGAGCTTATTTCTAATCCTCTGACATGCACATGTCTTACTACATGCATTCTACTATATTTGCTATTTCCTGCTCATCAAGTTAAATAACTAGGATATCATCAAGTTAATGTACTAGCTTGACGTTCAGTCAAATGTGAAGATGATCGAGGATTCCACTGAGTATAATATGATAGGTAGCAGGAGAGCAATACATCTCTGGGGAAAGACCTTCAAAGTATACTCCTGTCCTTATTATGTGAAGCCAAAATGCTTGCTGCAGTTCAACAACTGGGTATATCAGTCCCCAAATCCTGGCCTGAATGTCTTCTTTCTAAGACCACTCCAAATGTCTTGCCTTGTTTCTCCAGAAAGCAGAGCTTGAGGCAAAGAATTCTCTTTTATTATTTCATTAGGGAATAAGGAAAAAGGGGAATCAAAGAGGGAAGGAGGAAGGAAAACAATATAAGGTTTTGTTATTAATTTAGCTGCTGCTAAACTCCACTGAGTGCTGTCTCATGGAAACATTCTCCCAGAAGGCTTATGCATATGAGTACCATGGGATTGGCAATCACGAGTGAGAAAAAGGAAAGATTTTATCCATCAATTATGCTTTGCCACAGGCCCATAGTTTGCCCCACAGGATATTAACTCCCCTGCGTGTGTGTGGGTGTGAAAAGGGCCTGTGGTGAGCCACTCTCAGAGTCAACAGGGAAGCCTTGGGCAGAAGGAAGAGGCTTTGTATTGGACGTGAAACAAAGCTTTCTTAGCTTGAGCTCATGTGAATCAGTTACAACTAAGGCAAAGCTGGTCACTGCAGCAGACTAGAGCAAGAAAAAGGCAAGGTTAATATATCAATAGGATCTGAAATGCTCCGTAAGGTATTTGATACATCATGCTCTTAAAGATTCTTTAAATCTAACATTTTCCATGGATGTATAATATTTCACTTCATTGATGTGATCTGAACTACTGAGACATTTCCCAATTGTTAGACAGGTTACTTCTTTTCTATTATTATTATATTGTCACAATAATCGAGCTTAGTTTTGAACACCTTGTCATTACTTCCTTCATATTTAATCCAGTCTTTACTCTTGGGATTTTGGCATCAGGCACCTTTGTAAGGGTGCTATTTTCTTGTGATTTGGTCTATGGCTGAAATAGAAAAATGCAAACTTTCTCCCCATTGAATGTGGAATTTTTTTTTCCCCTTTTTTTTGTCTTTTCTTGTGTTCAGAGTGATAGAATTTTAGGATGAAAAACACAAGTGAAATTTAATCTGAATTAAGTATCCTATTTGAATCTGAATGACTGTGAAAGCACATATTAAACACTACTCATTTTTGTGGTGCACCTTGACACCACTTGGCGCAATGTAAATGTTGGTTT
>NW_007774391.1:0-354 GCF_000696425.1 Galeopterus variegatus | reverse complement strand
AAACACTACTCATTTTTGTGGTGCACCTTGACACCACTTGGCGCAATGTAAATGTTGGTTTTAATAACCAAAGCAGCAAATGGGCTCTCTTCAGTGGAAACTTTTCATAAAGTAGTCATGATCTCTATTCCAAAATTCTGACTGGATCACATTGGAATCACAGGAATCTGTGCATTTAGAAAATCACACTGCTCTTTTATTGCACTTCTTTCCCTAAAGTGATTAAAGTCATAAAATCTTATAAAATGGGACAGAGTAAAAGGAGAATAAGCCAAATTGATATTGGTTGTGGGACTTCTCAAAGCAATAATGTAAGGTTCTCGCTATCGCTCGCCTCATTTCCCTCCCTCCCTC
>NW_007774390.1:3320-4068 GCF_000696425.1 Galeopterus variegatus | reverse complement strand
TTTTGGTCTGAATCACAATTCTTGACCTTTTAAACTTACACATAAACTTATATTCTAAATTTTTATAAAATCTGACTTATATTTAACAATTTAATGTCTTATGTTTATATTTATTATTTTAATTTATGACCAAAATCACAATATATACAAGATGATTAATAATAAAACTTGATTATTATGTTTTATAAACGTTTTATTATATTTTATACTACTATTAAAAACAATTATACTATAAACTAATCTAAACAAAATCCATTAATATCAAAAACCTTATTATATATTTTTACTATTTTACCTATTTATCTTTATAGTAATACTTTCTAATTTTTTTACCAATTGACTCTGGGAACAGCACAGGGGACAAAGTGAAAAGTTAAATGATCCTACTCAATCTAACAAAAACACACTATATCATTCTTATTATTACTAGGGAAACAACATGTTCTCGGTAAACCAAGTGAAACTGTGGGAGTGGGGAGAAACAAACAAATCTGTAACTGGTTGATGATCAATTAGTTATAAACATTACTGCACTCGGACCCACCGTCTCCCTGGGGGAATGGAAACAGAAACCTAACATAATAGCTTCATTCCACAGGTACAAGAGCATGACCACAGCCACAATGGGTCCATGCACACGTCACTAACAAGGAAGATTAATGACAAAATTAAATGGAGCCAACCCACACCAGGAACATGCCTCAGAAACACCTTTAGTACTGACAATGCCCTTTAAATAAACCAGTTA
>NW_007774390.1:0-2195 GCF_000696425.1 Galeopterus variegatus | reverse complement strand
AGCCGTGCCACACACATGGGACCCCCTTGTAGCCTGCAGAACAAGGGGTATCACTCCTCAGCCTCCCACGCCGTTCTCTATAGCAGGATGGCTCATGGCAGGGTGGAATCACCCTGGGAAAGGAAGGGTCCCATCCCTTCCTTTCCCACCTATCCCTTGCTCCAGACATCAGTGGCTCTCATGTGAGGGGTACAGAGCCCAGTGGGGACTTGAGGTCAAGGCCAGGTGCATTAAAGGGTAGGAGAAGAAGGGAATGCGGAAGGAGTTCACTGGAGAGACAGAACAGAGAGCAGTGAGAGCTCAGAACAGGGGCTCCTGCTCAGAAAGGGAAGCACCACCCACACCCAGCCTCAGGCACACATTATTCATCTACTTACACCCTGATCAGAGTCCAGGCTAAGCCAAACAAGAATGCAGGAAAACCTGATCACCCTTCCCTCCATGACTTTATCGTCCCCCAGCTAATGGATTCAAGTCCCCCCCCAAGCCGTACTTTATTTAGAATCAGGGAACACCAGGACCTTGGCATGGCAGGGGGACTTAGATGTGAATAACCTTCACCTTGTAGAGCAAATGCTGGTATTCTAAAGTTAAGAGACTTGCCCCATTACACACCTAAGGGACAGCACAGCCCAGACTGAACCTAGTGCTGTACTCTACTTCATTTCTCTGCATGTGGATACTTGTCTGCAATCCCTGTGGAAAGGTCATCATTCTTGCAGTGTCCTGTGATGAACAAACTTCTGAGACTATAATCAGACAAGCCTGGACTCAAATCCAGGCTCTAATATCTGAATGATCTTGAACAAGCAACTGTACTTCACAGAAACTCAGTTTCATCATCCACAAATTAAAATAATAATCTGCATAGGTTACCCCAAAGATGAAATGAGATAGCATGTACTAGAGCTAAGGTGTGCCCCCAATACCATAGGTCCTCAGTGCTGCTTGCTGTTGTCATTAATTAAGCTGTGATCAGTCACTGAATTTCAGATGGATGGAGAGAGCTTAAGGGTCCAGGGAGCCTTGAGAAAGAAGCCCCTTCTGAAGAGGGGAAAGGGAAGTTGTCTTTATAATTCTACCTGGGGCCTGCTAAATTCAAGATCATATGGGGAGTTGGATCAAAGGCCAGAGGGAAACAGCTCAAACCTTCCAGTCGCTCTTGGCTGTTTTATCAAGTTCTCTCTCAGGCATTTGACTTTCTAACCACAGGGGACTCAGGGCCAGCAGGAGGAACACAGAAAGTAACAGGCACAGTGCAGCAGAGCTGTCCCTGGGATGAAAGCAGAAACCCTGTGATGGCCTCATCCTTGCTGGGATAGTAAGGTCCTAATAATCCTCATACACTGACTCCAAACTTAAAAGAAAAAGAAAAAAGGAAACAGGAAGGAAGGGAAGAGGAAGAAAATTAACCCTGTAAACTACTCCATGTCAAATTACAGCAACTTACCCACCATCAACAACCACAGAGCTAACACATCAAACAAAAGCTACTGTACACAGATACCAGATGTCTGCTCCATTGACAGATTTTATGCTAAAATCCGATTGCTATTTATTCACACATTTTTTGTATTACCTGTATACAGCTAACTACGCAAAATACAAAAAGAACTATCTTTTGAGTATTTTTTAAGGGGAGCTTTGGAAGGAAAAAATATTTTCAATTTTATTAAGGACTAAAGCCAACTACTTAGAAATCTGAGTGTTAGATTTAGCAAAAGATAATCTGGCTTCACTATAAAAATTGTGAATTCAGCATTTAGCCCTTCCAGTGAAAGACTACTAGAGAAGAGAACAAGTTTTTCCTAGTCTCTAGGTATCATTCACATCTGAAATCATCAGATGTCCAAAATGAGAAAGCACTTTGTAGGACTGCACTTAGAGAACTGTGTCCTTGGGTCTATTTTCCTGCTTACAAGTACAAAGTGTGTGGGCGTGCATTTGTGTGCATGCTTGTGCTTGTGTGTTAGAGAGAAAAGCCAAGAGTGACTGTATTCCAGACTTTCCTCTTGACTTTCCTGTACTGGAGAAAGACATGCATGTGTGTATAGAGGAGGAGGTGGGGAGTGAAAGCTGGGGAGCTGGGAGCGGATGTGAAGGCAGGGGGAGGTGGCGTGCATGTGGGACTGAGCAGGACTGAAGCCATGTTGAGACCTAAAGCTGCCTGGGCTGCGGGGGGGGGGGGGGGGGGG
>NW_007774389.1:2309-4068 GCF_000696425.1 Galeopterus variegatus | reverse complement strand
CCATCAGGCTTTATAAATACAATCTTTCTTAAGACTGAATAAACACTCACAGTTTTCTAATCTCCACAAAATATATCGCATTAATTGTACTCTTGTTTAGACTAGCAAAATCTCATAAACAATTGTAAATTAAAATAACCAAGAAACAAATGAAAATCAAGCACATCTAGGGAAAATAACCAATTTCTATGCTTAGGATAGTATTATTTTATATTTAAATACATTTTCCAAATAATTTTACGTTGAAGCCAAGATTTTCTACAGGGACCTGTACAATTACTGACCTACTTGACTGAACTGCTGGGTAGTCCAAGCCTAACTCATGTCCTGGCCTCTTTGTTTCCTACTATCTCGTTTCTTCTCTCCCAATTGCTCAGTTATTTCCTCAGATCTCCAGCCCCAGTGACCATCTTTGGAGACATATGTTTTTTCAGGAGTCATAGAATGATTACTTAAACCAACCGTGCTAAGAGAACATCTTTAACCTTATGCCTCAGTCTTTGTCATTTGGCTTCCACCCAGTCTGAAACCAGTTTACTCTGGCTTACTTTCAGGAAGAGTCCCTACTTCCACCTGATTCCCTCATGCTTCCTGAAATCTTACCTTGGTTGATAGTTTGACTCTTCCTTTTTTATTTTTTTTTTTGGTCAATTCCCCTGAGACTAGGCTCCTGCCCTCCATCTGTAGTGTTGGCTGGAACTCTGCTCCTTAGAAACAGGACCCCAATTTTATCTCTTGTTTGGTGTGTGACTGATTTTGTTTTCTCTGCTACTGTAATTTTCTGCCTGTCTATTGGGAAAATACTCTTGCTGGACTTTTTTTTAATGTTACTACTTTTTTGGACTTCTATTATCTCCATTACATATTCTAACCAACAGCATTTCTTCCTAATCATGAGAAGCAGGAAATGACCACTTTTCTACACAACATCGAATCTTGAGTTGTGTGCCTAAGAAGAGTCAATACATGACAATAAACAAGCATATGGCAAACTTGTTTTGGGCCTCTTCATTAACTGATTTTACCACCACTTTTCAAAGTGACAGAAGATTTGGGAAAATCTATCTTTGATCCTGGGAGACTGATTTCCACAGACACTATAAGAGAACTGATGTTAATCTTATTAGAAGATGTACATTTCCTGAAGACCACTTTGAGCACCTTCCTCTATTCTATCAATCCTAGAGCAGTCAGGTAGTCCTAATAGTTTTCACACACCGAAAAACTTAGCCAAAAATAATATTAGAAAGTTCCCTCAACCCCTCTCAGATTCCAGTCTGTTCAAGATTAATTAAGTCAATAATAGCTTTTACATAACCAAGCAAACAAGGCCTTCATACAATATTAAAATGCTTTCAAAAACACTTATTTTGTGTGTGAGAAAGAAAAATAGGACAACAACAAAATCGTTAAGTGAGGCTAATCATCTTGTGAGCTGATTGGAGAAAGTACTTTAATGTTTTCTTAGGAGATAGGTATTAAAGTATGGAGGACAGCACTAAAGGCCTTATGGCATCAGTTAAGGAGCTAGAGATCAGGTACCAATAGTAATTTTCCTCAAATTTTACTCTCGTCTCTTGCCTAGAATACATTCAAAAGCATATGTTTGCTGCTGCTAGAAGTTTTCCTTTGAAATTCAGATTAATGGTTTCCCAGCAATAAATTATAGTGTTGCCTTCCAAATCTCACAAAAAAACGTAACTCATCATTATATACTTGGGTTGCTGATCTAGCAGGCCCCTGACCTTCTGTTTGTGAA
>NW_007774389.1:0-1413 GCF_000696425.1 Galeopterus variegatus | reverse complement strand
TAACTCATCATTATATACTTGGGTTGCTGATCTAGCAGGCCCCTGACCTTCTGTTTGTGAAGTTGTATCATGATAGGAACAATGTTCCCTCTTTCCAAAATAAGCATTATTCTCTGTACTATGGTTTCTCTTCAGTCCTCTCCTAGTAAAGTTTCATTCCATTGTAAAGTGACTAACGAGATGTAATAAAACTCAAGGATATATTGCCTTAATAATAATCTCAGATTATTTTGATTTGCAATATGGATTGTCACCTTATGTATTACTAGGTATTGTGGTTAATTTTATGTGTAAACTTGGCTAGGCTATGATACCTAGGTATTTGATCAGTCATTATTTTTAATATTTCATAAAGGTATTTTTTAGATGAGATTAACATTTAAATCAGTAGAAGTAAAGCAGATTACTGTCAGTAATGTGGGTGAGCTTCATCTAATCAATTGAAGGCCTTAATAGAAAAAGACTGGCCTCTCCCAAACAGCAGAAGAGTCTGCCAGCCACTGCTTCAAACTTGAACTGCAGCATCAAATTTTCCCTGAGTCTGATAGGTTTGATGCAGTAATCCACAGTCCAGAGCAATGTTTATTGAAAAATGATGAACAAATAATCAAACAGAAAACTATGTCCACAGAAGGCAACTTGACATAGTAAAAAGTGGTATCAACCTCAAAGACTAGACATGAGTTCTCATTCAATAAATTTAGGCAAGTTAGTTACTTTCTCTGACACTCAGTGTCCTCATGTTTCATTCTAACATTAAGGCTCCAAGATTGTAAGAACATTTTACATGTAAAATATACATCAATTCTTAAACCTGGCTGTGCGACAGGCCTTAAAAAAATGTCTGTGTCACTCTTTAAAAGTGTAGTCTCCTAGACTCTACTTCAGATATACGGAATTCGAATCTCTAAGGTGTGGTACCCCAGGCATATCTCTAGAGACATGTCTTTGGGTGATACTGCTGCAGTAGTTAAATGGATCTGGCTTTGAAATTCATTGACTCCAAGCTGTCTTGTCTACTAAATGGCCTAGAGAAAATGCCTCATGAAGGATGAAGCTGCATAACTGGTACAGTGAATGGGGCTTCATGCCTTCCTATCTTTTTGTTCCCTTTTCATTGAATGGAATTCAGACAGGGTCATCATTCCCTCAGCAGAGTCAGGATGGGCCTAACAAACCAGCACTGAAAGGACAGTTGGCTTCTGCTGTGTGTGAACCTCTATCCAGGTGCAGTAGTTTCCCCTTATTCATGGGTTCACTTTCTGCAGGCTCAGTTACCCATGGACAGTGGAGGTCCAAAAGTATGAAATGAAAAATTTCATAAATAAACAATTCATAAGTTTTAAATTATACACCATTCTGAGTAGTGTGATGAAATCTCATGCCATCCCATTCTGTCCCTTTTTCATCACA
>NW_007774388.1:0-4068 GCF_000696425.1 Galeopterus variegatus | reverse complement strand
GTTAATTTTTAGAAAAACATATATAATTTGATTTTCTCCTTTTTTATATACTTGTTTATTTTCTTTTAATCAATGTTAAATTGGCCTCATTTGTCTAAGAATTGTACTTAAAATGATTCTTTTGGTTTTGGATGGGTTTACAATTTTAACTTTAAAAGCCTTTAGCAAAGTGAAATGTAATCTTGTTTGATTAAGAAACCCAGGCAAAGATATATGTTGATAATTCTGAAAACATTTTTTATAGCGATACAATTTTAAACCTTTTCTCTTTAGTAGTCCTCTGTTTTAACATTTGTAGAACTCTGTGTACAGATAAATTTTGTCCAGAGATGCAGCCAATTGTAATTTTGTAGATACGTTTCACTTTCTCAAAGTTGTCTAGAGAAACTCAGTGAGAAAACTTTTCGGTCACCAGGTTTTAAATGACCAAAAGGCACAAACTTAGTTGTTAAAACCCAAGCATACAGATCTTTCCCAAACATACAAAATGTTGGCTTTTTATCCTTGAGTCATTTTTCACATCCAAATGGTACTTTTTAAATAAAGAGTGTAGAAGAGCGTTACAGACAGAGAGGATGTTCGGAAAGGGATACAGCAGAAAAGCAAGGAAGAACAGAAAGTGCACGACCAGCGTAACTAGGGAGCAAAGCATGTGGCAAAGGAACACCGAAAGGAGAGGGTCTCCTGTTATGTCTCCACTAGTTTGGTTGCTGTATTTACTCCTTTTAAACCATTAGGTTATTTGTTAGCTACTGAGTTCCATTGCAGGCTGTAAGTTGAAACTGTTTCCCTCACTGTAGGAAGTATTTCACATTCCACCTTTAGCTCTAATATTGCTAAACGAGCCCTGCCCGTTTCTAAACAAACCCTATTAGAGACTGGCTACTTTTAACCTTTTTTTTTTTTTTTTTCCCCCGTTTGTCTGTAAGACTATGTGATGGGGGCATGTAGCCTAATTTGCTGTATATCCTTTTTCTATCCTAGTAGTCTGATGCAAAGTGGCACGGTTTGTGATCCAGTGACAAAGTGTTCAGTTCTGTCATGGGCCACATGGCTTTACCTCTGAACAGGGAGTGGTATTGCATGATTGGCAAAGGGAAGGTATAGAATGGAGAGTAAAGAAAGTCTGGACACAGGAAATTTCTGACCATTTTCCATTTTGATGATAAAAATTGTTAAGATCCTGGAGAGTATTAAAATTGAAAGTGCCATTCTCAGGCCATTGAGAATTGTCGTGTAATTTGTACTGTGGCCAAATGGGATTGTAGTAAGAGATAAGCGTTTTGGCCGTGTGTCAGCTGTGAGACTTAAGGGGTCGAGATTTTTTAAGTCAGCACCCCAAAGGGGTGGTCTTGGGAGGAGTCAACTGATTATTCCCCATTAAATGAGCTTTGAAAGGACGAGGGCAAAAGAACCCAGAAGAAAGGCAGGGAGTGAGCATCCTCTGTCTCACTGTGGTCTCTGTAGACCACTGTGGGACACTAACTCGAGAGGGTGTCCTCAGTCAAAAAAGGCCCAGGCCATAGCAGAGGGGATCTCTGACTTAGTGCTAGGGTTTTCAGAACCTGATAAACCTGAAGAGCTGCAGAGAGTCCCGGAAACATGGGTGGCTCTCGGCTTACTCACCCTTGTAGCAGCTCCTGCAAGAAAATTTTGTGGGATCTGTGGAGAAATGGTAGAGAAAGTCCCTAGGAGCACCTCTCTCCACAGGTTCAGGAGGAGTCAGAGGGTGGATCAGAGCCCCAAGATAGAATTGGCAAGGGAGTCCTGCCTGAGAGGTCCAGCCATGATAATCTTGGCTGTAGTCTCCCAAGGGGGACCAGGGAGGGTGCCAGATGATCATGGTCACTTCTCCCCAGGGCCTGTCTCAGTTATGCTTGGAGAGGAATGGAAGGGGTTAAGGGGGAGGGAGATCCACCTACCTCTGAGAGCCTCCTCCCAGGTTTTGGCACCAAAATGTAGGGTAGCTGAGGAAGGAGACGCTAGCCAGGTAAAGGAAGAAGGGAAGATTCTATTAGTAAGCGGCAAGAATACCTGCAGGGCTGAGCCAAAAACTGGTGCCAGTGCCGAGAGGCAGTTGGGTGTCTTCTTTTATAGGGTTAAGATTGGCATCTGGCCTAGCCTAGGAGGACAGTCACAGTGTTCCACTCCAGATACAGCCTGTTCATGGGAACAGAGACTTGGGGAGAAAGAAACCTTGGGCTAGCAGGGGGAAACAGTTACCATGTTACATTCTAGGTACAGCCTGCTCAGCCTGCTCCTGGGAACAGGGACTTAGGGAGATAGAGACTCAGAGAAACAAAATCGAAGGGCGGGGGCTTTCTAAAAGTCTGTTCTCAGTTCCAGGGACCTAACAATTACCACCTTGGAGCTGGAGGAGGAAGACCAAGACCCTTTGCCAAACATGGTGATGAGGTAAGGCACTGACTCTTAAGCAACAGTGGCATTATCCTCTCTGATTTAGCATGCCCCTTTCAGCAGGAGGATTAAGTCTTGAAAGACACGCTAGCAAGCCCAAATAGTAAAATGGAATAGAAAGGATACTGGACTGGGACTCAGGATACCTGGTTTCTGAACCCGTTCTACCTCCACCTGAGTATTGGACTCTGAGAAAGTCACTTCTCTGTATGCCTGTGCGATGAGAGTCATGTAAAGCAAGAGGCTGGTTAATGCCAGCCTGCAAACCTGTTTTATTTGGCCAATGCAAAGACTTTTTTAAAAATTTCATTGTTTAAAAATAGGGAAAGTGTTTTAAAAATTCTGCACTTCTAGAGGCTTTTTAAAAACTGTAAGTCCTGGCCACATAAAGCCCACATTCCCCCATGGCAACAATTAGACAGGGCTTGAGTTACACAGAATGCCATGTCACCACCATGCCCTATTGCCTCCCTCATGCAGCACCTCACTGAAGAAGTTATATGATGATGTTGGAATGAGAGAATTTGACACTTGGCCCAGATTGTTCCTTTCTACTACCTTCCTGGCACCAACAGGCCTTTGAATTTACTGACTGAGTTCTCCTATAGCTGTGACATTCTATGATTCTCAGAAAAAAAAATTTAAAATAATTTATATTTTTGCAATATTTATGAAAATAGTACATGCCTTTTGTAAATAAACAAACAAACATAAAAATTACAGAAAAGTTCAAGTCTCAGTGGTTGAAAGTGTGTATAGTCCCAAGAGTCAGGGGGATTAAGTGGGTTCATACTCCCAGAGCTCATGTCCCTGCTGTGTGAGTTAGAGATCTGTGATGTGTCCTCATCTGTACCCTGAGGTCAATGATAGTATCTATATTACAGCAATGCTTTGAAGATTGTATAGGGTAAGGCAAGTAAGGCATATAGTAAGCCGGCTCATTCTAAACTCTTTCTAAACATTAGCTAATATGATCATTACTTGTCTTTCCCTTTAGTGATAATCAATATCAGCAAATTGGTATGTATGCTTCCAGACATTTCTCTACAGATTTATTAATGTGAATCTGTATTAAAGAAATGAGATCAATTGTGTGTATTGTTCTGCCACCTGCCTTTCTTGTTTAACCATGTGTCTCGTCTGTCTTTCTGTGGCAGTGGACGTAAATCTCTGAAGGCTGCATACATAGTCTCCCATGCTATGTGAAGGGAGTTCCATTATGTAATTCTTTCCATATTGATTTAGGCTACTTCCAATGTTTCACAGTTATGGATCAAACTGCAGCTAATATCTTTGTTCTCACATCTTTGCATATCTGTTTATTTCTTTAGTATAAATCCTCGGGTGCAATTGCTGGGTGTGATTCCTTAAAGATGCCTTTGATTCTTACTAGCCTGGATACTTGATAATGTTAGCGGTTTATTCTCATCCTCCTTAGTTTTTTGCCCCTACTGTTCCTCCTTCCAGCTGTTCAATAATATGTTTGATAATAGGTCCTCCATGTATTTAATCAGTGGACCTGGTGTGGATGAATATCCAGAGGTTGGTTTATTTTCTGTAGAAGATCACGAGAATGGAAAAATATATGTTTGCCACCCTGTTGATTGAGAAACAACATCATCTTTTATGGAATCTAAAATTTGACATATT
>NW_007774387.1:2318-4068 GCF_000696425.1 Galeopterus variegatus | reverse complement strand
GTTAGGTCCATGTAGTCTATGGTGCCATTTAAATTCAATGTTTCAGGCCGGCCCGGTGGCGTACTTGGTAGAGTGCGGCACTTAGGAGTGTGGCGGCGCTCCTGCCGAGGGTTCGGATCCCATATAGAGACCGGTCTGCTCACTGGTTGAGTGTGGTGCGGGTGTGACAACGAGGGTTGCGATTCCGTTGCCGGTCGCGGTACGGGCGCGACACTGAGGGTTGTGATCCCGTTACCGGTCACGAAAAAAGACAAAAAGGAAAAAAAAAATTCAACACCGAGGGTTGTGATCCCGTTACCGGTCACGAAAAAAGACAAAAAGGAAAAAAAAAAATTCAGTGTTTCCTTGTTGATTTTCTGTCTCAATGATCTGTCCAGTGCTGAGAGTGGGGTATTAAAGTCCCCAACAATTAATGTGTTGGTCTCTAACTCTTTAGATCTCATAATTTGCTTTATATGTCTGGTGCTCTGCTGTTGGGTTCATAAGTGTTTATAATTGTTACATCCTCTTGCTGTATTGATCTCTTTATCATTATATAGTGCCCTTCTTTGTCTCTTAGAACAGGTTTTGATTTAATGTGTTTTATCTGATGCAAGTATAGCTACTCCTGCTTGCTTTTGTTTTCCATTTGCATGGAATAGCTTTTTCCATTGCCTCACTTTCAGTCTATGTATGTATTTGTAGGTAAGGTGTGTTTCTTGTAGGTGGCATATGGATGGGTCATGTTTTTTTTATTCATTCAGCCAATCTATGTCTTTTAATTGGAGGATTTAATCCATTTACATTCAAGGTTATTGATATGTGAGGTCTTACTCTTGTCAGTTTGTTGGTTGTTTTCAATTGTTTGTGTAAACCCTGTTCCTTTCTTATTTTAATGTTTATCCTTGTGGTTTGGTGGTTTTCTGTATTGATAAGGTTTGATTTCTTTCTCTTTCTAATTTGCGTATCTACTCTACTCATAAGTTTTATATTTTCAGATATTTTCATGATGGTCATTATTATTCTTTCTCTTCTAGATGTAGGACTCCCCAAGCATTTTTTGTAACACTGGTTTAGTGGTGATGAATTCCCTTAACTTTTGTTTGTTTGAGAAGTCTTTATTTCTGAAGGATAGCTTTTTTGGGTTCAATGCTGTTGGTTAGCAGTTTTTTTCTTTCAGTATTTTGAATATATCACCCTTCTTTCCTGGCCTGTGGGGTTTCTGGTGAGAAGTCAAATGTTAGTCTAAAGGGGATTCCCTTACAAGTGGCTTGATGTTTTTCTCTTGCTGTTTTTAGAATTCTCTCTTTGTCTTTACCTTTGGATGGTTTGACTGTGATGAAATAAAAAAATCCATCTGAGAGTTTCAAGAACAGACTAGATCAAGAAGAAGAAAGAATTGCAGAATGTCCCTTACCCTTTCACCGTGGACCCCAGCCACATCAGACCACATACATGGTTCTCTAAAGAGGAGGGCTTGCCACTCCTTGGGCCTCTGTGCCTACCATCCCCTAAGTCTAGAATCAGAGATGACCTATTTGGAGATGACCTACTTGGGTTGAATCTATTTGGGGACTTTTGAGCTTCCTGGATTTGGATGTTTGCATCTTTCCCAAGACTTTAGAAGTTTTAAGCTATTATTTCTTTAAATAGGTTTTCAATATATATATATATTTTCTTCTGGAATGCCCATAATTCGAATATTTGTCCTCTTAATAGTATTCCATAGATCTTGTAAGCTTTGCTGATTCTTTTAATCCTTTTTTTTCCC
>NW_007774387.1:0-1411 GCF_000696425.1 Galeopterus variegatus | reverse complement strand
TTCTTTCTTCTGTTTGATCTAGTCTGTTGTTGAGACTCTCAGATGTATTTTTTATTTCATTCAATGAATTCTTAAATTCCAGGATTTCTGCTTGTTTTTTTTTAATGGTATCTATCTCTTCGTTGGATTTTTCATTCAGATCATGAATTGTTTTTCTGATTTCTCTGAACTGTTTGTATTCTCTTATATCTCAGTGAGTTTCATAAAGATAATTAATTTTAATTCCTTTTCTGGCAAGTAGGCAATTTCCAATTCTTTGGGATCAGTTACTGGAGCATTATTTTGTTTTTTCTGGTGGTGTCATGTTAACTTGTTTTTTCATGTGATTTGTTTCCTTGTGTTGATATCTGTGCATCTGGTGGTACAGTCACCTTTTGGGGTTTTGTAAAGTGGTTTGCATGGGCAAAGACTTTCACCTGCAGATGCATCCTAGGGTGTCAATTGGGTAGAGTGCTATGGCTTTATTCTGGATGGGTGCAGTAGTGTAGACTCTATGTAGTTTCTTCAGCTGTAATCCACTTTTGCTACATCTGCAAATGACTTAGTGAGCTATGCTTTGGAGGATTGTGGTAGCAGTGGCACAGCTTTGTCCGGGGAGGGATTTCTGGGTTGGTTCACAGGCTGGGATGTTGGTGAATGGTGGGTCAGGGTCTTTTGGAATGGTCTGCCAGGGCAGGGTCACTGTGCTGCTTCTTTGTGTGGGGTGGGCCCACCAGGGGCATGTCAGCCAAGTTGCTTCTCATTTGTATTTGTGTGCATGTGATGGCCCAAAGACTTGGGGGCGGGTCTTCCAGGGGGGTGACAGCTGAGCTGTTTCTCCGAGCCAGGGGTGTGGTACCCTTTGGCTTGGCTAGCTAAATGTGGGTCTGCTGGTGGCTCTTCTGCTGTGCCAGTTCTTGGGACCTGATGTGAGGTTCTGCTTCCCTCTGTGGTTCAGAAGCTGGATTGCCAAGGGTGGAGTTTCTGAGCTGCTTTTCAGGAAGCGGGAAAGACCATTAGGTGGAACTGCACTGAGGTGGCCTTTCCAGCAGCTTCTTGGGTGGTAGGCGGGGCTACTAGGCAGGCCTGCAATGAAGTGGCCTGTTCAGCTGCCTTTGGGCAATGGTTGGGGCTGCTAGGCAGCCCTGTAGAGAAGTGTCCCATCCAGCAGCTTCTGGGTGGTGGATGGGGCCACTAGGCAGCCCTTCATTGAAGTGGCTGGTGCAGCTTCTTCAGGGACTGTTGGCAAGACTGCTAGGCAGGACTCTTCAGGACATAACTGCCTGGCTACTTCTCTGGGAGGGACAGATGTACTTTATTTCCGCGGAGGGCATATTCATTAGGGTAGAGACCTGTGAGCTGTTTTTCTGGGTTGGGGGCTGAGGCACACCCAATTCAGTCAGCGGGCTGTGGCTGGGGGGTGGTAGAGGGG
>NW_007774386.1:2538-4069 GCF_000696425.1 Galeopterus variegatus | reverse complement strand
AAGCAAAACAGGGAGCACTTAGTGGTAAGGACAGTCACTTAGTCATTCAACCTTGGCCAAATCAGTTAACATGGACCTGAATTTTATTATCTGTAAAATCTGTGGGTGAGGGCCGGCCCGGTGGCGCACTGCTACAGTGCACTGCTTGGGAGCGCGGCAGCGCTCCCGCCGAGGGTTTGGATCCCACGTACAGACCAGCCGCTCACTGGCTGAGCGAGGTGCGGGCGCAACACCGAGGGTTGCGATCCCGTTGCTGGTCCGGTCCAGTACGGGCGCGACACTGAGGGTTGCGATCGGTTGCCGGTCACGAAAAAAGACAATAAGGAAAAAAAAAAAATCTGTGGGTTAAAGATCTCTGAGGTCTTCTCATCCACGATATTGAAAGGAGCACAGGGGGTAAAATGAAATCGTCACTGGATACAGCATCAAAAGATCCGAATTCAAGTGCAGCTCCGCTGTTTCCTAACTGTGTAACCATGAACCTTACTTTTCCTTTTCTTAATCAGTTCCCTTAATCAGGCCTCAGTTTCCTTGGATGTAAAATGGGGCTAATAACATTCATAGGTTGTTGTGAAAACCAAAGATCAAGAATGGGTAGCTGGGAAGGTGTGACCCTTGTCACAGAACACAGACATCAGGGAGCCGGGCCACTCACTAAATTAAATGTGAATCCCTACTGTCAGCAGGGACGACTAAAAGCCACTGTCCAGCAAAAGGCTAAGAGAGCTTTCCTACCACAGTCTCTTCAGCATAGAGCAGGATACTTGATCTGCTGAGCTTGGCCTGCTTGGTTTTCCCTGGAGAAGCAAACAGTGATCTGCCCATTCCCCAGGAGCTTTGCAGTGGGTACCGCAAGGTGGAGCAAAGGAAAGGAGAGAAAAAAAAAAAAATTCAAGAGTGAGACCGAATCCTCAGTCTCTGGTCACTCATCTAGGCCAGGCCTCTGACCCAGCTAAGGAAAACCTGCCTCGGGCAGGCGAGGGGTGTGGCGGGAGAGGCACTGCCCCTGAGGATGCTTTCGGGCCACTTAGTGCTCTGTCCCTTCACCTCTCTCCAGCCTGCCTGCCAGAGCGCAGGCCAGTCTCCACCTCGGAAGGAACAAGGAGAGAGGACGGAGGCTGAGGCCGGGTGGGGAGGGGAGGGAAGCCTGAGCTGAGCGTGAGCCGCGGCTGGGGTTACTCTCGGTCAGTGCCCTCCAGTCCCCAGCTCGGGTTTCAAGATCTCTGCAGTCTCTTTTGCTCAACATGAAAAGGAACCACAGCAGTCAGCTGCTTGAGACGTGGGTGGAGGAGCGAAATGAAGAAAAAGGAGAAGTGGAGAAAGAGATCATACTGTCAGCATCCAAGGCCCAGATACCCTTCTTAAATGGACCCCCTGGGGTGGGGCAGGGGTGGGAGGATCTCCCAGCCCTAGCCCTGTTAAATGGGAGATGGCTTGGGGTGGGGGAGGAGGGAGCTTGGGGGCCAATCTCTAAGTGCTTAGTCTTTACACAGCCTAAGCTTGTCCAGCCTCATAAACAAGACCTTGAGAC
>NW_007774386.1:0-1311 GCF_000696425.1 Galeopterus variegatus | reverse complement strand
AGTTCCCAAGAAAAACCAGAATATTTAGGGTTATGCTTCCTGAACCCTTCCAGGCAGGCACTAGGGAAGCCAGGGTCTTCTCTTCAGACGAATGGGAGTACTATAACCTTAGGAACCACATATTCCTTAAAGTATTTTGCATGTAATGTGAACTTGCATTAGTTCAACAAACTTCTAAATAGCTACTATACCCAAAATACTAGTGCTGTGGTTCAAAAGAGCAATGCTTTTCTTGGTGCTCCTTGAAGGCAGGAGCCTCTAAAAAGAAAAGTTGTACAAAGACGCACTCCCAGCCCTGGCCTTCCACGAGGTAATGGGCGGAGGGTCAGGTAAGCAGCGTGCAGAGTTTCCAACCCTCTCTGCCACTCCAGAATCGGTCATCACTGAAATCAAGAGAGAGTGACAGATCGCTCATCTTTCCCCAAATTCACCTGCTAAGGCAATAACATACCTGCTATGACTTGAATTTTTGTCCTCCAGCCCCCTACAAATTCATATATGGAAACTTATTCCTCAATGTGATAGTGTTAAGAGGTGGGGCCTTTAAGAGATGATTAAGGCCCTTATTCAAGGGCTTGAAGGAGTGGGTTTGTTCTCTTCCGTCTGTTCAACCACGTGAGGATGTGAGGACACAGAGTTCATCCCCTCCAGAGAATGCTGCAATAAGGCACCATCTCAGAAGCAGAGAGCAGCCCTCACCAGACCCCATCCTGCCAGCACCTTGATCTCAGACTTCCCAGCCTCAGGAACGGTAAATAAATTTCTATTGTGTATAAATTACCCAGTCTCAAGTATTTTGTTATAGCAGCGTGAAGGGACTAAGACAATACCCCTGTCTTACTGAGAAGAGGGACGGTGGGAGAGGCTATTGGAAGCACTGGAATGAGGACTGGAATCAGCTGATAAGAACCTGAATGGTAGCCAGGCCCCCAAAGAACCAGTGGGGACTATGGCCCCAGAAGAAAAGGGTGACCTGGTTACACTAGCCAGAGGGTGGTGGGCACAGTCAGGCTGGCTTTGGCAGCCCAGAAGGAAATGAAAGGTAATAGTAAGGAGGTAACATTGGCCCGTATGAATTCTGGAAAGAGAGGAAGAAACACAGAGCCAACATCAGAAAAAGCAAGAAAATGGCTGAGAAAAGAACTCTGTGTAGAAAACCCTTTGTGAAGACCAGCGAGACAGAAAGATGGGGGAAGAGACCAGAACACAAAAGGAGCCAAGAGATGGTAAGAGGTCAGAAGTCTGCAGAAAGGGCCGGCCCAGTGGCGCACTGCTACAGTGCACCGCTTGGGAGCGCGGCGGCACTCCCGC
>NW_007774385.1:3453-4069 GCF_000696425.1 Galeopterus variegatus | reverse complement strand
GTGCTTTGAGGTCTTACTCACTAAATCTTTGCCTAGTCCTATGTCCTGGAATATTTCTCCTGTCTTTTCTTCTAGAAGTTTTACAGTTTCAGGTCTTATAATTAAGCTTTAATCCATTTTGAGTTGGTTTTTATATATGGTCAAAAATAGGGCTCTAGTTCATTCTTCTATGCATGGATGTCCAGGTTTCCCAGCATCATTATTTAAAGAAGCTGTCTTTTCCCAGGTGTAAGTTTTTAAAGCCTTTATCTAATATCACTTGGCTGTAAGTACATGGGTCTGTTTCTGGGTTTTCTATTCTGTTCCATTGGTCTATGTGTCTGTTTTTATGCCAGTACCATGCTGTTTTGAAACTATAGCTTTGTAGTATAATTTGAAGTCAGGTAGTATAATGCATTCTGCTTACACTTTTTGCTCAGGATTGCTTTGGAAGTTTGAGGTATTTTGTTGTTCTATGAATATTAGGATTTCTTTTTCTATAATCTTCACAGAAATGGAAATCAAACCACACTGAAATACCATGTCACTCAGGTTAGACTGGCTATTGTCAAAAACCAGAAAATAACAAATGTTGATAAAGAAGGGGAGAAAGAGGATTGTAAATTAGCACAGCCAT
>NW_007774385.1:0-2711 GCF_000696425.1 Galeopterus variegatus | reverse complement strand
AACAGTATGGAGGTTTCTCAAACAACTACAGATAGAACTACCATATGATCCAGCATTCCCACTACTGAGTATATACCCAGAGGAATATTGAAGCATGTTGAATGTTGCATCATGTTGAAGGGACACTTGCAGACCCATGTTCAAACTCTGTTCACAATAGCCAAGATATGGAACCAACCTGATTTTCCATTTACAGATAATTGGATAAAGAAAATGTGGTACATGCACACAACGGAGTACTACTCAGCCATAAAAAATGATGAAATTCTGCCATTTGTGGCAACATGGATGAGCTTAGACAAAATTGTGTTAAGCGAAATAAGCTAGGCACAGAAAGAGAAATACTGCATATTACTCACATGTAGGAGCAAAACAAAACGAGTAAACAAACTAACAAAAGCAAATCAATAATATAAGTTGAACTATTAAAAGGAAAGAGAAGAAATGTTGATCAATGGACACAAAAGTATAGCAAGATAGTAAAAATAAGTCCTACTGGTATACAGTTGACCCAGAAATCTACAATCAGTAATGTTTTACAACATGTAACTAAATGACTAGAAGAGAGGAAATCAAAAGTTGCATCAAGAAGAAATGTTTAACTTTGCAATGACAAATAGGCTAATTACCCTGAATAGATCAAAACATATTTTACACATGTATTAGAACACAACTCTGTACCCCATAAATATGTACAATGAATATGTTTCAATAAACATTAAAAACAAAAAACTCAAAAGACATAATGATAAATCATCCTGTTCCCCAGCCCCCACAAAAGAAGATACACAGATGGCAAGTATGTACATATAAGAAAATGCCCAGCATCATGTTCCATTAAGTTAGTGTACACGAACACAACTATGAGATGTCACTACATGACTATTAGAATGGGTAGCATCCAAAAAACTAAACATACTAGTTCCTAGTGAGGATGCAGAGGAAGAGGAACTTACAGTCTTTGCTGGTGGGAATGCAAAATGGCAAAGCTGCTTCACAAGACCATTTGGTAGTTTCTGACAAAGCTAAGCATAGTCTTACCATACAATCCAGGAAGCACATTTCTAGGTTTTTATCCATCTGAACTGAAAACTTAAGTGCGTGCGCACGCACACACACACACACACACACACACATACACACACACACCTCCTGTCTGTGAATGTTAATAGCAGCTTTACTTATAGTTGGTGAAAACGGGAAGCAACCAAGATGTCCTTCAACAGGTGAATGGATAAACAACTTGTGATACAACTGTATGACAGAGAAAAAAGAATAAGTTAACAAGCCATACACAGACATGAGTGAATCTTAAATGTGTATTACTACGTAAAAGAAACCAATCTGAGGAGGAATCATTTATGATTCCATGTATGTGACATCACATAAAGCCTTTGCTACAGCAATGCTGAGAGGAAACGTGGGGTCACAGTTGCAGCAGAGAAACCCCAACAGCAGTATGCCTACTGGATCTGTGAGAGCAGGACCACCATGGAGACCCCAGACCTGTGGAGATAACAGAGTGGAACACTAGCCCGAGAGATCTGAAGTGTGGCCAGGAAAAGTGAGAAGTGAGCAGAAGTGAGACCAGGAAAGCCATAGAAGCGGCATTGCCTGAGGACTTGGGGCCTCAACCCCCACACCAGTGAGCGGAGGACATCAAACATGGAGTCAAGGTACATGATTTGCCAGCTTTGAGATTTAATGCCTGCTGTGCTGGGTTTGGGACTTGTTTGGGACCCTTTACCTCTTTCTTTTGGCCTTTCTAAGTGCGAATATATACCCTATGCCTGTCTCACCATTTTATCTTGAAGTAGATAACTCGTATTGATTTTACAGGTGGGCCTTTGAACTCCGGGGTATGAGTTGAAAGAAGTTAAGAATTTGGGGATGAAATGAACATATTTGTATGTGAAAAGGACACGAGTTTTCGGGGTTCAAGGGCGAAATGCTGTAGATTGGATCATTGCCCCATAACCTCATTGAAGTTTAAATACCCACTGCAACTACTGAGGGTGGAAAATCCTGTTATGGGAATTGATAGGTGAGGCCTTGAAGAGATGATAAATATGGTGATGAATTAATTATGGTCAATATAAACACATATTTAGCTCAAAATAAATACAGATGGATACATATACATAGACATCCCATCATCTACCTTTATAGATTTGCATGTATACCTGGGATAGTATACAAGCATATATTCTCTTGCTCTGTCAGCCAAGAGGGTCTCAAAACAATGACCTCCTTGTATCAACTAGCATACTCAGCACCAAGATCCTTAATAAAAGAAACCAAAATTCCTAGATCAATTAGCATATTCAGCACCAAGATCTTTAATAGAAGGAACCAGAATTCCTAGATAATTGGTTGATTTTAAGACTGGGGTAGGAGATATACAATATAAGCCTGGTGCACCTTATAGTGCCAGAAAGTGAAGAAATGCTTCAAAAAAAATCTGTATGTCAAAAGGGTACAGGACAACCAAAGAGCCTCTGGTGACCAAAGCCGGAACAATTTGAGAAAGAAAATAAAGAAGGTAGTTAAGTTAGATTAACCCATAGTAGAAAATCAATATCCGTTTGTCCATACTGATATAAATAAATGACCAAATATATTTATTTAAATATGTTTATTTATTTAATAGCGGAGAATAGACAAATTCTATACATGTCCCATATAGAACAATTCCAAATAATTTATGTCAA
>NW_007774384.1:1230-4071 GCF_000696425.1 Galeopterus variegatus | reverse complement strand
CCCTGGAGAGAAGTACCAGCCTAAGCCATGTGGACACGGGGTAGCGCTGGGCAGATGTTTGCCACTGTCCTCCAGTTGCCTCTGTCACAGTGGGGTGGTACATGGGCTGGCTGTACTCCTCCTCCTGGTGTTAAGGTGATGGTGACTTTCCCTTGTTTCCATGTTTTCCATGAGGCTGTCATGACTCATCCAGCACCTGCTAAGTCCAAGCTCCAGCCTCCACAGTGCTCCCTGGCTGTCCCCTGGGGCTCTGCTGAGCAGGGAAATGAGGGTGGCTGGCCTGCCTTACTCTCAGGGAGAACCCCACCCCTCACAAGGGGCCTGAGGAGACCCAGTGAGATTCTGGGTGTGAAACTGCTCTGAAACACACAGGCACCGGTCAGAAACCAGTGCTAGTCCCTGGCCCTGGGACAGCACAGACTGGAGTCAGGAGCGAGGACAAAGTGCTTGGGTCTTGTGACTCCAGCCTCTAGGTCTCATTTGCTTCTCCATGAAAAATGTAGACCATCCTCCAAGCTGTTTACAGCTGAGAATAACCGGGGCAAGCCAGTTAACCTCTTTGAACCTCGCTTCTGCGTCTTTAAGAGACAATGCCACCTTTTTCAGAATGCTGGGGAACAGATTAGGTAACGTTAGTCACTCATTAAATTGTAAAGCACTGAACAAATACAAGCTGCTATGTTGGCAATGACACACAGCTCTGGAGCTCTGGAGCTAGTTCTCAAAAGGACCCCCACACTTTCTGATCAGTATTAGCACAGCCCCAGTAAGCACTGAGCCTCCTTACGAGATGTGAGTTGGGGGAGGCTCATTAAAATGATTTCTTGTTGCTTTGTGGTCATGCCTCATATTGCGTGTCATGCCCAAACCCGTTTTTGTGTGACCTTATTCACCTCTGCAAGCTCTCTGCAAGGAAAGGACGGCGTGGTTAAGATAAGGGTGGCAGTGAACTATGCGTTCAGCTGTGGAGTGACGTGGCAGGCCCAGGCCCCACCGCAGGTGATCGGGCCCTGGGAGAGAGTCAGGGGAAGGGAGGTGCTGGGCACCTCACCGCCTCACTTCTCACCTTGGGGTTTGCCCCACGCCTAGTTTTGCAGCTTCACCTTCATTAGTCTGTCTCCTTGTGTGATTTTGAAGCTTTTCAGTGGACACAGGATCATTGCAGCATCTTCTTTTATTTGCTTCTTCAGAAATTGATAAAATTTGTTTGTTAAAATAAAAACCCCCAAAAGAAAGTGATTTTTACTGATTTGTTAAGTTATCTTCTAGGCGTAGAGCTTGTTCCACACATCCCCGCTCTTAAAGGGTCTGGGCACTTAAAACTCTTGGTTTCAGAGCTGAGGCTGTGCAGGCGTGGCCTGCTGAGGTCTTAGGACCGTCTGCTCTTGGAAGGCCAAGGGAGGGTGGGACCCGGTCACTGGGTCAGCCCGACGTCCACTTGATAGAACCGGTCAGTCCTCAGAGGGCGGCGTGAGAGCAGGAGGAGCTCTGCGTGCAGCCCTTCGGGTGGACTCTTTGATCTTCCCGTGGACGGGACGGGCTTGTGTCTGGGCTGGCTCTGTAACTTGCTCTGGGGTGGAAGGGACTCGGTGTAACTTCCTCTTTCAATGACCTAAGCTCCTGTTTTCCCATTGGGAATGAGAGGCCACCATGCTGGGAGGGAGTCCAAACTAGCCACATGGAGAGAGGAATGTGTCCAGCCAGTCCCCACTGAGGGGAGAGTGTTCATGTCCTGGGGCCACTGTAACAAATTACCAAACTTGGTGGCTTAGAACAACAGAAATTTATTCTCTCGCTGTTCCAGGGGCGAGAACTCTGGAATCCAGGTGTCCGTCAGGCCACAGTCCCTCTAGAGGCTCTGGGGGAGGATCTGTTGTTTGTCGCTTTCAGCTTCTGGTGGCTGCTGGCATTCCCGGCTGTGGCCACATCACTCCAATCTCTGCCTCTGTCTTCACGTCGCCTTGTCCTCTGTGGCAATTCTAGTCTCCCTCTGCCCCTGCTATGGTTTGCATGTGTTCCCCAAAGTTCAGGTGTTGGAAACGTAATCCCAGTGCAACAGTGTTGCGAAGTGGGACCTTCCACAGGTGATCAGGTCATAAGGGCTCTGCCTCATGAATAGAGTGATGCTGTTATTGTAGGAACGGGATTCTTATAAAAGGATAAATTCGGCCCCCTTTTCTCTCTCTCTCGCCCATGTGATGCCTTTTGCCACGTTATGACACAGCAGGAAGGCCTTCACCAGGTGTGGCTACTGGATCTTGGACTTCCCAGCCTCCATGATCATGAGCCAAATAAATTTCTGTTCATTATAAATTGCCCAGTCTTTTCTGTTATAGAAGCGCAAACCAAAGACAACCTCCCCTTATAAGACACAGGTGATTGCACTTAGACCCACCCAGGCAGTGCAGGGTAAGCATCCCCTCTCAAGAACCTTCGCTCAGTCCCATCTTTTGCCGTCCAAGGTAACATTCCCCAGCCCCACTGAATTCTGAGCTCCAAGTGTCCACACCACTGGCTTGAAATACTTTACCGTTTCCTGGAATATGTTTTGTGTTGTTCAACCTGCAGGTGTTGCTTCTGTATGCACAGCTGGACCATATGCTCTGTAAGGTCAGGGGCCATATCTCACGTGACTAATTCCACAAACACCGCAGAGCAGGCTGGAGACGGATTTCCCCATGAGCATCTGTCAAAAGTTCCTGCAACTCCTGATGCTGTTTTTAAAAAGGCTTCCTTTCCTTCTCTTCCTAACCAGTCTCTTTTCACCCTCGAGAGGTTTATGCTTCTCAGATTTGGGGACAAGCTTAGGTCATCTCTTTGATGCTCTCTGTGGTTTTTTTT
>NW_007774384.1:0-1035 GCF_000696425.1 Galeopterus variegatus | reverse complement strand
CCCCAGCCCCACTGAATTCTGAGCTCCAAGTGTCCACACCACTGGCTTGAAATACTTTACCGTTTCCTGGAATATGTTTTGTGTTGTTCAACCTGCAGGTGTTGCTTCTGTATGCACAGCTGGACCATATGCTCTGTAAGGTCAGGGGCCATATCTCACGTGACTAATTCCACAAACACCGCAGAGCAGGCTGGAGACGGATTTCCCCATGAGCATCTGTCAAAAGTTCCTGCAACTCCTGATGCTGTTTTTAAAAAGGCTTCCTTTCCTTCTCTTCCTAACCAGTCTCTTTTCACCCTCGAGAGGTTTATGCTTCTCAGATTTGGGGACAAGCTTAGGTCATCTCTTTGATGCTCTCTGTGGTTTTTTTTTTTTTTTTTTTTAAAGATGACCAGTAAGGGGATCTTAACCCTTGGCTTGGTGTTGTCAGCACCACGCTCAGCCAGTGAGCTAACCGGCCATCCCTATATGGGATCCGAACCCGGGGCCTTGGTGTTATCAGCACCACACTCTCCCAAGTGAGCCACGGGCCGGACCCTCTCTGTGGTTTTTTAAATGTTACTTGTCTCTGCTCATAGCTTCATCTTTCTGGATGGAAAAGTCCAGCTTCCTCCCTCCTCTCATGCATGGCTCTCTCGCTGGTAATTCCTTCCCCAGGATGCTGTGGTCGTAATTTTCCCAGAGGTCACCTTCAGACCCGTTCAATTTTCTCTCCAGATTCCATTAACTACTGGAGGTAGTCTCATATGACCAAGTATAATCCTAAAAAGTTAAAAAGAAGACTTTCACACAAATTGGAGTGAACACATGTCAGAGATTTGTTTGACTCAGTCTGGGAACCAGCAAAATGATAAATTTGGTTCAGAAGAGTGACTGAGGACATAGTTTGACTTCGTCATTGTTGGCAGGCACACTACAGCCAGTCTGCTAAGTTAGGGGTGGAAGTGATCGATGTCCTACAGGGACATGAGAACGCAACCTTTGAGGTCATCATCTCTGCCAGGCGGAAACCATTTGCATCTCTCCTGACAAAAA
>NW_007774383.1:0-4071 GCF_000696425.1 Galeopterus variegatus | reverse complement strand
CTCAGAAACCTTCACTCTCTCTCTGCGCACCCCCAAAGTGTAAAGCGTTCACCCTTGCCACGGCACGCTCCCCAGGGCACCCACATCCCACATCCACGAACGCCCCACCGCGTGGACTCCGTGCTTTGCTCACACCAAATGGGCGACTTTTCCAGAAGCACTTTCCCAGCTCAGGATCCCCCTCACATGACCTCCCGGCCGAGCTGCTCCCCAGCCCTCAGCCCCGTTACCCCCTTTCACTGCCTGTCCAAGTGCCCGTCTTGATGCCCCACAAGCCTCTGCACCTGAGGCATACTCTGGGCGCTTCAATGACAGAGTCCTTCAGAAGTCCTACTGTGCTTTACGTGTGACTAATCCTACGCTTGTCTTATTTTTCCTACAGAGTAAGCGCAGCGCCATTCTCACCACCCAGTCTCTTCTAGAACTTTGTACGTTGTAGATATTCAATACCATTCTGTTAAACGGAATGGAACCGGTGAGCTCTTCAGACAGTGATTTGCAAGTGTGCACGAAGGGAGTCAGCTCCACAGCCCCCACGGGAAAATCCTTTCTCCCAAAGGCATGAAAACAAGCCGTGGGGGGACACTTGAGTTTAACACTTGAACCATGAGTTCGTCACCTGACTGACAGGCTGCTCCCTGTTCCCATGAAGTCACAAGGCAGCTGCCCCTCACCTGGCTGCCTGCCTCCTCTGCTCAGACTGGGTGGAGGAAAGCCCGAAGCACATAGGGAAAGCTCCAAGAACACGATTGCCAAAGGCAATGGCCCCTTATGTTAAAATTAAAACTGAAATTCTTTAATACTTTCCTTCATCAAACAACTGAGAGGACCCCATATATAAACGTAACTTTTCTGGACACAATATGAACATGACGGGAGGACGTTTCCTGTAACCAATCTGAAGATGCAACATTGGTGTTACTATGTTATGTTCTAGCCTGGAATATAACCCTGCTGATCTGCACGGGAGCCACTGCTAAGGAATGAAAAGCATGGGACCAGGGCCAGGATGGCCACCAGGACAAGGGCTGAGGGAAGCCTCAAGGGGACACTGAAAGCAGCCTGGGGGCCATAAAGGCTTTTCAGAGGATATGAGGCCTGACCCAAGACCCCAAGGATGAGAAGAGCTCTCTCAGTGACGTGGGGTGTGGCTGAGGATGACTACAGGAACATCATGGGCAAAGTCAGAGAGACACCCTGGAGCCTGACCCAAGACCCCAAGGATGAGAAGAGCTCTCTCAGTGACGTGGGGTGTGGCTGAGGACGACTACAGGAACATCATGGGCAAAGTCAGAGAGACACCCTGGAACAGGCCAACACCATAAAATGTGCAGAAATACAAAATGCCAGGAAAGGTCTGTAAGCCTATACCCATGTGACCAAGGAACCCAGGAAAGCACTTAAGTACCATGCCAGGGGCCATGTGAACCCAGGGGCCCTGGACTGAGTTGTCAGAAGGCAGCCACGTGATGTCACTCGCTCGTCCCCATTCCAGGTGGTCCTGCTGGACTCAAAGAAGAAGCTGGCCTGCGGAGCAGTGCTCATCCACACATCCTGGGTGCTGACGGCGGCCCACTGCATGGAGGACTCCAGGAAGCTCATCGTCAGGCTTGGTGCGGGCTGGAGCCAGGCAGGAGGAGGGGGCTGTCACAGGCCTGGGGAGTGGGTGGGGCCAGGCAGGCTGTCCAGATTTGGGAAACCCTGTTCCCCAGGGTGCTTGAGCTCCACAGGTGTCTGGAGGGAAGAGGCCTATGTGTCCCCACTGCCCACTGTGTGACACCTGGTATTCTGCAGGTAGGGGATTCTCTGGTGCCCTCTACAAATCTGGGCACAGGCACTTGCACACATGTGTTTTTAAGTGAGGGGGTCACACACATCCTTGCCTCTTTACTCACGCATATGGAGCAGGCTGTGTGCCTCAGCATCCCTGGGTGCAGAGAGCTGCAAGGCCTGACCTCAGGGCCATGCTTCACACAGACTCACAGGGATAGAGCTGTGCAGCAGGGGCCCTGGCATCTGCCAAAGCATCGAGATGCTTCCCTCATAGTCTGGGGGTCCCCAAGCCTAGACCCCCTCTATGACAATTTCCGGAGGGGGCTGTCAATTGACTTTATGCAAAAAAGAAGGAAAAGTGTATTGAGAATGACCAAATTCACACTCCCTGCAATTACCTTCAGCACTTATGACCCCCGGGGGCCACTCCTACTGGCAGGAAAAGTCACCCTTGATAGGGATCCAAGCATAGACAGGCAGCTCCACAACAGTGCCTGGGACACACAGGTGAACATTGTCCAGCTGTGGACCCACTTCAGGGCCTCTGTCCAGGCCTGCAGGAGCATAGAAGTCATGTGGGCCTCAGGAAAGTGGCCGGGGCAGAGGCTCCCCAGGCTCACTCTGACGGTGCCCTCTGTCCTGCAGGGGAGTATGACCTGCGGCGCATAGATAATTTGGAGATGGAGGTGGACATCAAGGAGGTCCTCATCCACCCCAACTACAGCAAAAGTACCACCGACAATGACATCGCGCTGCTTCAGCTGGCCCAGCCCGCCACACTCTCAGACACCATCGTGCCCGTCTGCCTCCCGGACAGTGGCCTTGCAGAGCGCGAGCTCACTCAGGCTGGCCAGGAAATGTTGGTGACGGGCTGGGGCTATCACAGCAGCCGAGAGAAAGACACCAAGAGGAACCGCACCTCCATCCTCAGGTTCATCAAGATTCCCTTGGTGCCGCGCAATGAGTGCAGCAAGGTCATGAACAACGTGATCTCTGAGAACATGCTATGTGCGGGCATCCTCGGGGACCGGCGGGATGCCTGTGAGGGTGACAGTGGGGGGCCCATGGTCACTTCCTTCCATGGCACCTGGTTCCTGGTGGGCTTGGTGAGCTGGGGTGAGGGCTGTGGGCTCCTTCACAACTACGGTGTTTACACCAAAGTCAGCCGCTACCTTGACTGGATCCACGGCCACATCAGAGATAAGGAAGCCTCGCTCAAGAGCCAGGCGCCTTAGCATCCCCCCTTGTCCTCTCTGGGCCCCAGAGGCCACTCCTGGAGTGGGGCTGGGCTGTTGAATGGCAATATATGGGACATTAAAGGGGCATGCAACAAGCACACCAGCCTGCTGTTCTGTCTGTCCTTCCATCTGTTTTCTGGGTGTTCTAGAAAGAAGTAACATTTATTGGGCATGTATGTCATATGTTTTATGACATACACACTCAATAAATTTAAATTTCATGTCCTTATAAATTACCCAGTTTATAAATCACGTTTTATGAACAGATTTTTACTTAACTCCCAAAGCAACTCTGGGGGGTGAGGAGGAGCAGATATAAGTTTTTGGTGTTTGAAGATGATAAAAGTTGGAGGGGAGAGTGTCTTCTTTATGAAAAAGAATTAAAATGTAACTACAAAACTGCTAGAGCCTTTCCCAGGGCCTTGGAAAGAGCCTGTGCGAGTCAGGGATCCTAAACCTAAAGCTTGACTGGCTATAGAGTAAACCCTATGGAAGCAGGTGTTTTTAGCTCCTATTACAGAGGAGGAAACTGAGGCTCAGGAAGGTTCACATGGTGGAGCCAGGATGCAAATCTAGGGCAGACTCCAAAACCCAGGTGCTTTTCTCTCTTCCCCGTTCCTAGGGGGTAGCTGTTTTGCTGCCTGCTGGGTGTGGAGGCCCTCATCAGCCCTTTGGGAATGTAGCCAGAGATTCAGAAGGTGTTGGTTTGGCCCAGTGTGAGCTCTCAGTGTAGCTGGGGAAGCTGTTTAAGAGCAATGTTGCACAAGCGTGAACAGCAGCAAGCAGGAAGCCAGAGATTCAGAAGGTGTTGGTTTGGCCCAGTGTGAGCTCTCAGTGTAGCTGGGGAAGCTATTTAAGAGCAATGTTGCACAAGCATGAACAGCAGCAAGCAGGAGGCTCTGTCTTAACCCGGCCCTATAAGCATAATTGGATGAGACAGAGAGAAAACTTAGGATACCCTGATTTGAAATCAATAAATACATGATAAGAAGGAATGGTGGTGAAGGGCCGGCCCGTGGCTCACTGGCTGAGCGTGGTGCTGACAACACCAAGTCAAGGG
>NW_007774382.1:2280-4073 GCF_000696425.1 Galeopterus variegatus | reverse complement strand
GGCGGGAGCACCGCCGCGCTTCCCAAGCGGCGCACTATCCAGTGTGCCACCAGGCCGGCCCAATACTTTTGATAGGGTTTATTATCTTGTTATGCAACACTTGTTTGAAATGTATATAAGGATGTGTTTGTATTAAAGACTAATATAACAAATGTGAGTTTATGATGGATTAAAAGTCGGAGAACTGAAATAAGTTAATTTTATATACTTTGTGTAAAGGAAATCTTGTTTTTAAAGTAGACAAGTTTGATATGGATTTCATTATTTTGATTTTCAAAGTGATGTGTAGAAAAATACTTACAATTTTCAGTACTGCATGAACTACAGGCTTATGGCTTGTTAGTGTCAGCTGAGAACACTAAAGTTATTGTTGGACAGTATATATCACTGTATATATAGAATGAGATGAGCTAGCTGTCATACAGGGTTTGGATCCCTGCATGATGAGATTTCAAGGATCTTAATAAATTCTAGTTTTGTAAAATTGTTCCACCAATGTACATTTCCTTGAGATCCAGTTGTTCCCCTTTCTGCCTTGTCAATATCTCATTGTTTCTTTAAAAGCTAGTTCTTCCCCCCTAAGGTACCACTAAAATGACAGTAAAGACAAAAACCCATAAGGCCAGAGAAAACTACAGAATAGGCAAGAGATTTCTACAAAGGCTTGGAAACCTCGTGTGGCCTAACTTAGGAACATCAAGGAAGTTACAACTCCATGGCCATGGAGTGGAAGATCAACGTAAAGAAAGATGATTCATCCAAAGAAATATGGAAGATTCAGTACTTGGAGGTACCAGGTGCTGTGGAAGATGAGGACGAGGCATAGTGTTCCCATGAAAGAAATCACTAAACAGTAGATTAAAAATCAAAAATTAACAAGAAAAGATAATAAAATTGGAGCATTAATACTGATGGACCAATATCTTATCAGTAGTTAGAGAATTAGGCAACAGGGGAAATGGAAGAAATAAAATTATCAACAAATGCAAGAATATTTACCAGACCAAAGAGAATAAATCTCAGGATTGGTTGGGGTACATTTTGGGCCCATTCAATGGCGAAATATATATATAATTATATACATGTAATGTGTATATAAAGTAGTTATATACATGTGTACTGCACACACACACATATATATAAGGGTATCTCAAAAATTTTGTTGAAAAATAGAATTAAAAACAAATCTTTCCATGAACTTATTGAAGACCCTTTGTATATGGCACTAAGTTCCATCATTATAAAATTTCTAAATACTGAGAATAAATAGATAAAGACAGTTCCCTAAAAGCTCAAGAAAAAAACCAAATGTCTTATAAAAAAAAGAATCAAAAAGTCACAGACTTCTCAACAGCAACAACAGGAATAAGAGGAAAATATCTAAAAATTCTGGGAAACAATTATTAATATACCAATATTTTTTGCCAACTGAAGCTACCAATCAAATATGAAGGAAGTATAAAAATGTTTTTGAACATTTGAAGACTCAAATATATCTACATTGCACCCTTCCTTAAGAAGCTATTGGAGGTGGACTCCAGGACAAGAAGAGATTATCCCAGGAAGGAAGAATGGAGATAATCTGGCAGATACTGTAAAGCCACATGTAGAGGATACTGTTAGTTAATTTCTGTGAAGGCCAAGTTAATTTCCATAGCCTCTTCTTATTATAATATTACCCAATTCTGATGTATTAATAATGAGTTATAATGCCCCATTTTTATCACGTAGGCAAGTTGTTAGGGTTTGATTTTCAGAATTAATAGCTTCCTCTTGAAGTGGTTATATTATCA
>NW_007774382.1:0-1543 GCF_000696425.1 Galeopterus variegatus | reverse complement strand
CAAGTTGTTAGGGTTTGATTTTCAGAATTAATAGCTTCCTCTTGAAGTGGTTATATTATCAACCAGGAGTCAAGCACACTTTTTGAATAAATGATTCTCACATGTAACTTATCACAAGTAATTTATTGGCAAGTGCGAAGTAGATTTTTTTTTCTTGATAGATAGTGTTATTAAAGCAACATTAAAGTAGGAGGTAGATCAAAGAGAGGATGCCGCATGAATAAATGCCATTCTGGAACCTTCCAGCTTTTCTAAATAATTGATTAGATACAAATGCCTTCATAAGAAAGCATACAAATTCTGTTTTCATCATGATAAAAAATCACACATATGTTCAAAGACATGATACATCATCTCATAAGAATTTCTTCTTATGCGTAATATTATGAGTTCCTATGAGTGTATTAACAAAGACAACATGCATTTCTGGTCAAGTGCTTTTTATTTTACTTCTTTCATGCAAGGAAATATAAATTAACTTTACCACAACAACTCTTATGATCAGGATATAAAGAGCTCCTTTTCTACTGAATACCTTTTTTGTTTCTTTGTATATTTAATATTAGCACTTTTCTTCCTCCTTAATTGTTTTTGATTCTATATCTTTGATGAGATTAAAATAACATNGCACTTTTCTTCCTCCTTAATTGTTTTTGATTCTATATCTTTGATGAGATTAAAATAACATTTCAGGATCTCTTTCAGCCTCTCTCTTTCTTTCACACACACACATGCACACGCACACACTCCCAATGTCTTTGCTTTGTATTCAACATCTTCCCCACATTATGAGGGCTGCCACATTAGCAATTTTTACTCATAATAGTTTTATATCATATTGGCATTTATTTTCATTAATATGACAAAGACCTCATTAGCAGAGATTCTTATTAGCATTTTGTCATGGTGAATAGTTTCTTTATTTTGTATTAGTGTCATAATATGACATAAAAAATGAGTACTTAAAATCTTTTTAACCTCTCAACTTGAGCAATGGAACATCTCCAGCACAGTGAATAGGAGGCTACTGTGGGTGCTGTCATCTGCCTTTGTTCTAAGAGATTTGGTTAGTAACAATAGCAACAGGTATAGCAACAGCAATTAAAAATTACAAGGTGTGCTTGATATTATATTGCCCTTTTCCACCGTTTTGAAAAAAGACCTATCTTGGACCCTAATAGTTTGTTCCTAGATGTGATAAGGGAAAACAAAAACAAACAAAAACAAAGACACAGAGTATTTATACCTAGACTCTGAAGCCAGTTAGGTCTTTAGAAAATTTGCTTCTGTTGCTTCTGCACCATTAACAAAAACAAGACAGTGAATGTATTTCCAACCATGTGTATTGTCTAGATCAGTGTTATTAAGAAGATCAAAGAAAAAAGAACTCTGTGCTTAAGAAATTGAATCCAGTTTCATTAGTAAAATTTACCCATTGATACAAAGGACGTCTATGTAAATTATTTTAATGGTATTCTCATATCTTCAGAAGGAACAATTATATGTAGAACTCAAATGAAAAAGGAAAAAACAATTCAATTTT
>NW_007774381.1:2049-2965 GCF_000696425.1 Galeopterus variegatus | reverse complement strand
AGGAACTGAAACAACTTTACAACAAAAAAACAAGTAACCCAATTAAAAAATGGGCAAAAGATCTAAATAGGCATTTCTCAAAGGAAGATATACAAATGACAAAAAGACACATGAGAAAATGCTCACCATCACTCAGCATCACTCACAAAATGGAACTCTCATACACTGTTGGTGCGACTGCAACATGGTGCAGCCTCTATGGAAAATGGTATGGAGGTTCCTCAAACAGTTGCAGATAGATCTACCATATGACCCAGCTATCCCACTGCTGGGAATATACCCAGAGGAATGGAAATCAAGTCAAAGGTATACCTGTCCTCCAATGTTCATTGCAGCATTATTTACAATAGCTAAGAGTTGGAAGCATGCCAAATGTCCATAATCAGATGAATAGATACAGAAGATGTGGTATATCTATACAATGGAATACTAATCTGCTATAAAAAAGAATGGAATACTGCCATCTGCAACAACATGGATGGACCTAGAGAGAATTATATTAAGTGAAATGAAACAGACACAGAAAGACAAATAGCACATGTGGGAGACAAATAGCACTTATTTGTGGGAGCTAAAAATAAGTAAATAAATACACAAATAAACTGGTGGGGGGGAGAAGACACAGAATTACAATTCCTTGAAGTTGATATGACAAGTGAACAGATGTGAGGTTGTTGGGAGGGAGGGGGAGAAAGAGGAGGGAGGGAGGTTTCAGTAATGGGCCACAATAATCAACCACATTGTATATTGACAAAATAAAATAAAATTTAAAAAAATAATATAAATAAATAAATAAATAAATAGAAGAGTACAAAAAAATTAAAAGAGAAATAAGAATAAAAATATTAATCCAATTTATGAACATGGAATATGTTTCTGTTTCTGTTTTTACTTGTATTTCCTTCAGTTTCTTTCA
>NW_007774381.1:0-334 GCF_000696425.1 Galeopterus variegatus | reverse complement strand
CTTGTTTTGTTCCTGTTCTCAGAGTAAAAGCTTTTAGTTTTTTTCAGCATTTGGATATGATGTTTGTTACATCAAACTAAACGGCATCTGCACAGTAAAGGAAACAACCAAAAAAATTAAGAGGCAACCAGTGGAATATTTGCTAACTGCATCATACTAACCATATATCTGATAAGGGAATAATATCCAAAATATATAATAAACTGTTACAACTTAATAGCAAAACAAGAAAAAAAAGGAAGCCAATTAAAAAATGAACAAAGACCTGAATAAACGTTTTTCCAAAGAAGACATACAAATGGCCAACAGTTATATGAATAAGTGACCAATATGA
>NW_007774380.1:2453-4073 GCF_000696425.1 Galeopterus variegatus | reverse complement strand
TTACTGATTCTCTTCCTTTGGGTACCATATGTTTGCCATCAAAGGCTGTGAAATACTATCTTCCTTGAAAGAAGGTATCTAAAATTATTGAAATATACCCCTTGGCTGTAAACGTCTAGAGATTTTCTGTTTAACTTTACACTATTTTCTAAAATATTTAAGCTATCAGAGGCAGAGAGTGGGAGGATTTCCAATTCTGGAATATTTAAAGTGACATTTCCCAAAACAAAGACCTGAATACATAGTTTCATAATAGAACAGAATGTTTAAAATCCAGAATATTTCACTGCCGTAAGCATACTCTTATCATAATTTTTTTTTTTTGTCTTTTATCTTTTTCCGTGTCCGGCAACGGATTGCAACCCTCAGTGTTGCTCCCGTACCGGACCTCTTATCATAATTTTGAGAAGTAAAAACAACACAGAAAAGATGCAGTGGCGGTAACTATTTTCCAACTGCTGCCCTCTAGTGGTGAAAAAGAAAAAGATTTCTTTGAGTGAGGCAGACCTAAAACAATGATTTAAATTATTTGCAAGTCAGTGGATAAGCATGTTTCCAGTAATATTAACATTATATGTGGGCTTTTTTTCCTAGCATAAAGAAAAAAAGGACACTGATTAATTATGATTGAAAAAGTGTACCACCATTTAAGCAATTTATCATGCCTGCTTGTGGGGTTATAGTAATGGCAAAGACAGTGTTATACTGTGATGACAACCATAGTGAACAGGTCACATTGTGAAGAATGAAGAGTTCTTGGTCATTCATTGGGACTGTTTGGATATTGGGCGTCAATCCTTTCAGTCACTCATTAAGCAGAAAGAGTCAAAGAGTCAAGAGTCTGATCAAACCACACTGGAACTTGCTCTTTAACTAGACTGACTTTTTGAATTGTGGGACGAATGAACCCCTTTTAATCAATATTTAAGCCAGTTTGAATTAGGATTCATTACTTGCAACTGGAGCATCTTGATATATCATCTTAAAAGTATTTGAGGGATGGGTAAATGGATGAACCGAAGAAGGATGGATAGAAAGAATCAAGGTTTAAAATGTAAATTTAGAGCACTGGAGAGAGGGGAGAGTCATGTAAGAATAATCATATAACAGAATATTAAAAAGCGGAAAAAACTTAACATTTCAAGGTTAGTTCAATTAAATTTTTATTCAACATTTCTCAGTTATGACTATGTGCAAGGTCTTTTAATGAGCACCTGAGAAATAGAGATTAAAAAATAAGAACTTGCTCTCAGAGAACTCAAATTTAGATTAAGAAAGTTAGATTTTTTCTTATGGATAGGTGAATAATTTTTTAAATTTATGAGCCAAGAAATCTTGTGATCAAGAACAGTAACATTCTTAGAAGTTTAATCAGGCAATTGTGATAAATAATGAAGAGTGAGATAGAGGCAGGGGTCCCAGCTCAGAAGGAAACTTGCAATAATCTGTGTGTCCGCTGATTAAATATTTTTAAGGTAGTCTTCTTCCCCTTATAATGATCAGGCTTGCAACTCATTCACAGGTGGGGGAAAACCAGCATAGACACACCGATTGCACATAAGAGCCAGAATCAGGACACAGGTCTTTTTTTCAGATCGATTTGAAAATCACTAACTCAAA
>NW_007774380.1:0-1529 GCF_000696425.1 Galeopterus variegatus | reverse complement strand
AAGAGCCAGAATCAGGACACAGGTCTTTTTTTCAGATCGATTTGAAAATCACTAACTCAAATAACATTAGGAAATTGCTTCTGTTGGCTAACTTAATTTCTAATAAGCATATTTCCTTAATTCCTAGCCCACTCTCCAGTTTCATCACTGTTATGACACCAGACATTTGAAAAGAAAAAAATAAACACATTTATTTAGTGAGCAGACAAGAGGAAAATTTCAGTGGCAAAATGGTATCAATAAATAACCCGTACTCTTCCTACCCATGGGCCCAAGAGAGAAGTTGCTCACCATCTAACCATTTGTGACTGACGCCTCTTGGACTGAGATTTGGAAGCAAATGGGCCCTCATTTTGGGGGCCATTTGCATTTTACTTTTAGAGAAAATCTTCAAGTTGAAATGGGTCTTAAAACAATGTCAGAACACAAAAAATGAGTACAATAGCGGCTTCACCATCCGAGTGGAGCTCAGCTCCCTTACAGTGCTTCCTACCCAAGAGGCGGTACTATCAGAAGATGGTAGAGGGAGAGGGGAGAATAATTTTCAACAGCTCAATACTTTGTTTTCAGAAGGGGGAGAGGAATATTGGCAATGATAGAAATTAGAGCATTAGCTGATATAGCAAGTAAAACAATACAAAAATTTCTCTAATCCATCATACATTTTATGTTTAGATTAGCTTTTATTTGATCAAAGTGATATATGTACCTAGATTTAAAAGTTAAATACATTTAAAAAAAATCCAGCAGTCGTTTAACTCATATTGTCTACTGACAATCTTTGCTACTAGAAAGCACTACTTTGGTGGAGAAGATTAAGAGTGTGTGTGTGAGTATCTCACAGGTTAAAGGAGTGCCTGGCACAGAATAAACACTGTATGTGTCAGCTATTATGATGTTTATACTGCTGTTGGCTGATTTTCAATTTTTGATGTATCTCTTGACAGCCTCCAAGGAGAGATAAGTAATTAATTCTGATTCTCTCTCTTTCCTGCCTCTCTACTGCCCCCTCTCTCCTCTCTCTCTCTCTCTCTCTCTCTCTCTCTCTCTCTCTCTCACACACACACACANCACACACACACACACACACACACACACACACTATCCCTCCTATCCTCATATCCTCATCCTCTCATTGTTTTTATTGAAATAAAAGTATTTGTTTATATACTGACTGTAATAATACTGTTAAGTGACTCTCCCATGGTCATGCAATTCAGTGGCAAAGTTAAAATTCCAACTCAAGCAATCTACTTCTTATTGCTTATAGCAAGATCATATGACTACTTTGCTTTCGTTTTTTCTCTTATATAGCGTTTTCTTTTCCCCAGGGTTCATAATTGCATTCTTCCATTTGTGGATGTTGCTTTCTTAAGTTTCTGTGTTCCTGTCATTAGTCCATCTCAAAATACCCCAAGAGAACTATAAAATCCCCTCAGTATAATGAAACTTATCAGGTAATCTATCAATTCCACTTTTTTTGTTTTTCGCTAGATACTTTTCTCCTGGAGTTCTCTGTAAGTTTACTT
>NW_007774379.1:0-4073 GCF_000696425.1 Galeopterus variegatus | reverse complement strand
TTTTTTTTGGAATTTCTGTTAAAATATTTTGCCCATTAAAAAAAAATTTGTCTTGAGTTTTTTAAGAAAAATGTTTTCTGGATATAAATCCTTTGTCAGATATATGTAAATATTTTCTACTAGTCTATAGTTTGCCTTTTATTTTTCCTAACACATTATCTTTCAAATGGCACATATTCTTAATTTTGACAAAATAAAATGTATTCAATTTTTTATGTAATTAATGCCTTTTGTGTCCTAGGAAATCTTTGCTTATATTTTGCAGATTTTCAAATTTTAAACATTCCTTTTTTCTGTTAGGATTTTGTTTTGTTTTGTTTTAATTTTAGATTTTATCTTTAGGTTGATGATCCATTTTAAGTTAATTTTGGTGTATGGTATGAGTTGAGGGTTAACTTTTTTTTTTTTTTTTTTGCAGTGCAGATATCTGGTTGTTTAGGAACAATTTGTCAAGAGGACTATCCTTTCCTCACTGAATTACCTTGGCACCTTTGTTGGAAACCAACTTACCATAAATGTGTAAGTCTATTTCTGGATTCTCTATTCTGTTCTATTCATCCACAAATCAAATTTTCACCAATAACACATTGTCTTCATTTCTATTGCTTGATTGTAAGTCTTGAAATCAAGTAGTTTAAGCCTTCTAACTTTATTCTGGTTTTCAAAAAATTGTTTTACTATTTTAGGTTCTTTGAAGCTTGTTATTTCCTACCAAAAAGACTTCTCAGATTTTAACTGACGTTGTATGGACTATATACAGATCATTTTGTATACATCCCACCAATATTGAGTCTCTTAAACTGTAAATATGGTTTACCTCTCTTTTAAAATCTTCTTTAATTTCTCTCAGCAAAGGTATGCTGTTCTTAGTGTATATGTCTTGTACACATTTTGTTAAATTTATCCCTATGTATGCCATATTTTTTGAAGCTACTATAAATAGTATTTCTAAAATTTTTATTTTCTAATTTTTCATTGCTGGGATATAGAAAAACTGCTGACATTTGAGTATTGATCTTGTATACCACACCCTTGCTCAATTCACCTGTTAGTTCAAGTAGCTTTTTTCATGGGGCCTTGTATATCATATTAAGTGTTTTGGCTTTTATGCTGAGTGAGATGAGAAGTGATAGATGAAGTTAGAGCCAGCAGATCCTGCTGATGAGTCACTTGAGGGGTACTATGGATTGAATTTTGTTCCCCCCAGATATGAATGTGTTGGAGGCTTGGTCCTCACTGTGACAGTGTTAAGAGGGTGGTAAATCCTATTATTGTAATTGAAAGGTGGGGCCTTGAAGAGGTGATTAGATTGTAGGACCGTGCTGTAGTGAATGGATTAATAATAGTGGTCAGGGGCATGGTTTGGAGGGCTTTTAAAGGAGAGTGAATGAGAAGGTTAGTCTCTCTGCTCTGCCATTTTCTGCCATGTGAGACCACTGGGTCACTGTTGCCACCACCAAGACCCTCACTAGATGTGTTCCCTGGACTTTGGGCTTCCCAGCCTCCAAAACTGTAAGCAATAACTTTCATTTTCTTATAAATCACCTAGTTCCAGGTATTTCTGTTATGAGCAAACGAAATGGACTAAAATAGGGTGGTATGAGAGGACAAATTTTTAGAGTTTAATTTTTCACTATGTTAAAGGTAAACATTTAAGGCTGTTAGATAATGAATCTGGAGGTCAGAGAGAGTTCATTGATAAATATATGCATTTGGAATCACTAGCTTATGAATGATCGTTAAGCCATGAAACTTTTTCAGATCACCAACATTTACAGGTTGATGGTGAAGAATCAGCAGCTGAGTTTGAAAGGAAGCTAGAGAGTATGGAGTGTGGTACTCTGTAAGAAAAAGAAGAAAGCATTTTAAGTGACATGGTCTACTGTATCAAATATCACTATCGATAAAGTAAGATGAAGGCTGAGATAAACCCTTGAAATAATAGAGGTTATTGGTGACCTTGACAAGCAGTTTTGGTGGAGTGTTGGGAGTGAAAGCCTGATTGGACTGTGTTAAGAAGAGAAAATAGAGACAGTGAGTACAGAAACTCTTTTAAGGAATTTTACTAGAAGGAGAGAAATAGAGCAAAAGTTGGAGGTTGGGGATCAATATGCCAAGATGGTGGCCTAGAGGTGCCCTGGGTGAGTTCCTCTAACAAAAAAGGGCCAGAGCAACTAACAAATAGCTAAATATTGATGGGAACATCTGTAGGAGAGTGCAGGAGTGCATCAAGAGACTGGTGAGACCCCTGTGGAGCATGAAAACCCAGGATGGCAGCACAGAGAGGAGAGAGAGGCCCATGGCCTCAGCTGCCATGTCTCATCCACTGGGATTAGTGCAAGAGTGACTTTCCCTTGCAGAGAAAATATAAGCAGAGGAACCACACCAACCCCCAACCTTATCACAGAGGCCTGCAGTTCTTCTGCAGGAGAATTCACCACCCCTGCAAGCCCTGAGCCAAGTGTGGGAAGATGCCTAGAGTATACACACTACCTCTCTCTAGAACAGGATCACCTACTGTGCACTCTCTAGCTGCCACACTTGTGACCCAAACCAGTGCAGGATGGCACCATCTTGAAATTAGAACCATTGCAGGAGCATGCCCTGCCCTGGGGCTAGTAGCTGTGATGCTTCCCCAGCCTTAAGACTCCATGGTCATCCCAGCACACTCACAGGAGAGACTACAATGCTCTGATTTCAGCAGCTTGAGGCCTGGACCCATGTACAGCTGAGACCCCAGCCCTGTGTGTTTAGAAATCTAACCCCAGGCCTGCTGAACTGATGCACCCCAGCATCCCTGGCCAGAGATCAGACAGGCAGGACACACCTGACCCCCCACCAATAGATTGAGTTCTGTGCGCCCAAGCTCCCAACCCAAGAAAATAACTCATAGGTCCCTACCCTAATGAACACACTCCTGGGACAGTGAAAGTAAAGTGCTTTCATGCCTTCCCAGAGAAGCAACCAGAAGGTCTTGCCCTTAATAGTCCTGCTTAGAGGCCTTGTCCACCATCTGAGAAACAGCTGCTGGAACCCCTTCTAAAGCCATGTCTAGTGGCCTCACCCACTGCCGAAGAAGCAGCTCATAGGGCCCCAGGTCAGCAGGCCTTCTCTGTGTCCTTGTCTACTACTTGAGAAGTGGTTGGCTGGACACCCTCTGCAGCCCCATCTAGTGGCCTCACACTCTACCTAATTGAAAACTAAAGACATGTTTGCAGGTGAACCCCACACAAGTTCAAAGAGGTGTCTCTTCCACCAGATGTACAGATGTCAATGCAGGGAAACAAGGAACATGAAAAAACAAGGAAAAATGATACCACCAATGCCTCAATAACTGATCCCAAAGAATTGGAAATTACCAACATGCTGGAAAAGGAATTCAAATAATCTTAAGGAAATTCATTGCAATGCAAGAGAATACAAACAATCCCACGAAATCAGAAAAACAATCCATGATCTGAATGAGAAATTTAACAGAGATGATATCATAAGAAAAACAAACGGAAATCTTGGAATTGAAGAATACGTTGAATGAAATAAAAAACAGATCTGAGAGTCTCAGCAACAGACTAGATCATGCAGATAAAGAATTCCTGATCTTCAAGAAAACTGTTTTAAAATAACCCAGGAAGTAAAAAAAAAAAAAAATAAATAAATTAAAATATGAACAAAGTCTACAAGATTTGTGGGATACTATCAAGCCAAAAAAAATGTGAAAAATGTATATTCCAGAAGGAGGAAGCAAAAAAAAAAAAAAAAAAAAAAAAAAGGAGAGAGATTGCAAGCATATTTAATAAAGTATTAGCTGAAAGATTCCCTAGCCTTGGGAAAGATATGAACACCCAAATCCGGGAAGCTCAAAGGTCCCCAAATAGATTCAACCCATAAAGGCCTTCTCCAAGATACACTGTAGTCAAACTGTCAAAAGTTAAAGACAGAGAATTCTAAAAATGGTAGGAGAGGAGCATCAAGTCACTTATATGAGGATACCTATTAGAGTAACAGAATTCGCAGTAGAGGATGGGATGATATATTCAAAATACTGACAAAAAACCCTACCAGCCAAGAATATC
>NW_007774378.1:0-4074 GCF_000696425.1 Galeopterus variegatus | reverse complement strand
CAAATGTAAAATTTTGCTCTTGAAGATCAGTTTCTGAGGTTTGATCATGTTCACTGCTACTCCCTGTTTTCCCCCAGTAGCTCCCCATCTTATGTCCCCGAGGGCACATCTCACTTTATGCACTGTTACCAAAATGCCATCCTATCTCCTAAACTGTGTGCCCTCAGGGTCATATATTTCTCGGTCTTCTGCTCAAGGCCTAGCAACATGCGCTGGACACTCAAGTACAGCAGAAATAGTCTTCAATGAATTCCAGGGAAACAAGTCCCGGAGTTAACACACACTTTGTTGTGCTACAGTAAGACATGCTGACCATTGTCCATGGCACGTCACAGGCTCCTCTGGGAACACTGGGCTCTTCTGACCCACTCATCAGAGTGCACAATCCCAAGGTCGTTGAGTTTCACCCAAAACTTATTTACACCAATTCTCCTTGCTACTGTAAGTATGTAATTCAATTAAAAACAGTATGAAACAATGAATTATGAATGCAAAAAAGGAAGAATCATTTTTGGAAAATTAAATGGAATTCTCTAGAAAGGCTGAAAAAGTAAGTAGATAAAAAAATTATGCAAAATTTGTCATGGTAAGATAACTGAAAAACCTGGAAAATGTAAATATCTGCTGTAGATCAGATGCTCCTCCAACCTCATTGAGGTTTAATCCCCGCTGTAACTGTTGAGGGTGGGAAATACTATTATGATAATCGAAAGATGGGGGGGGCCTTGAAGAGGTGATTGGATTGTAGGACCATACAGTAGTAAATGGATTAATAATGGTGGTCAGGGGCGTGGTTCTGAAGGCTTCAAAAGGAGAGTGAATGAGGAGGTGGGTCTCTCTTCTCTGCCATTTCCTGCCATGTGAGACCCCTTTGGGTCACTGTCACCTCCACCAAGACCCTCACCAGATGTGTTCCCTGGACTTTGGACTTCCCAGCCTCTAAAACTGTAAGCAGTACATTTTATTTTCTTTATAAAATACCTATATCTGTGTATATTGTTATAAGCAACAGAAATGGACTAATACAATCTCCTAACCTCCACCCCTCAACCTGCTCCTTGGCTATCAATCCCCAGTGTTCTTGTGGTATTTGGCATTGAGACTGACCTCTCTCCTCTAATGCCAAAATTTTGACACCTGTCACAACAGTCCTGCTGAATAAGGTCTTCCTTACCCTTTTAACAAGTGTCAGAATAATTATTTCTTTTTAGTAAATGATGTTTTTGTTTTCTATTGCCAACTTAAACAGAAGATTTAATCATGTTGCATTTTGGTAAAAAAATTGATATCACATCACTATTTCAAGGAGCTAGAAATTCAAAGACTGACACAGCTTTTCTAGTGACCTCAAGCCCGCGGTTTCACTGCAGACAGAGCTGCCCATATTTCATGCTGTTCTGACACAACACATTTAACAGAAGATTTAATCATGTTGCATTTTGGTAAAAAAATTGATATCACATCACTATTTCAAGAAGCTAGAAATTCAAAGACTGACGCAGCTTTTCTAGTGACCTCAAGCCCGCGGTTTCACTGCAGACAGAGCTGCCCATATTTCATGCTGTTCTGACACGACACATTGTGAAATGTTTCTTTTCCATTCGTTTTTGACAACACACACACACACTCCAGGGTAGGAGCTGGGAAAGCTGCACCTATACATAGAACAGTGCTCCAGCAAACTATCAACACTAACCACAAAGACTTCAACTCACGTAATAAACTTAGAAAACAAAATTGTTTGAATCGTTTCTCTTGGCACTCCATTTCCTAAGCTGCAATTTCCACACCGCCGCCTTGACCGTGGGCATATCCCCAGATAATGATGGATCCTGTGCGGGGAGGAATATGTTTGCTCTCCTCACACTGCCTTCAACTATGGAAGGCAGCTACAGCTTCCACTCGCAGGCAAGTAGACGTAACAGAGCACTACAGACAGCCTCGGGATCTTCGCAGGGAGGAGTCCTGGCCCAACAGGCACTGCCTCTGGGAGCTCTCTTTGGTCCCCCTTTGGTCCCCTTTGGTGCCCAGCTTGCCTGTCTGATGACATCTGGGATCGCCACTCTCCTTAGCACTGCCTTGCTCTGACCTCCCCCACAGGTGGCTGTGGAGGGGGGCAGGCACTCTCGGGCCTCAGGTGCATGGTAAGCTCAGATTGGACAAGCCAGGCCAAGCAGATAGGTCAAGGTTGATTCCAATTTCTCCAGGGCGGACCAGCATCGGGAAACCCAGGCTGTGGAAAAGACCAGGGCAGCAAGGCAGCTGCATCAGTGCTCACAGTTTGTGCCACATGCGGAGGGGCCCTGCATCCTCAGGCCTGCCAGTGAGGGCCTTGTCATACAAATCTGCAGGTCACCAGGAGGAAACAGACCTGTGAGACCATCACCCAAGAGCACAGGTCTGATGGCAGTAGACTCTCAGTCTTGGTCAAAGATTGCATATTCCATTCAAAGACCTAAGGAGCTGACTCATTACAAACCCTTGCCCATAACATGTTTGATCTTTTTTACAAATACTAAAACCTAGATGCACATATTCACAGATGACCACAAAGCCTTGGAAAATCTTAATCTACACGGATGAAAATAGCAAAGTGGAGCTGTTTTGCAAACACCCACCACTTCTCCCCCCATCCAGAGAAAGCTGTTAGTACAGTACTCATTAAAGGTTGTTTTACACACTCATTTGTTACAGCAACCAAATATTTGGGATCGCTTTGCTAGGTTCAATACACATGGCTAGCAGCTCAAGCAAAAGAAGCAATGTTTACCATTCCCAGCTCTTACTGAGTCACACTGGCATGCAGAGCAGCCTTGGAGAGACCTAGTCATCGACCCTCGGATCCAGACAAAACCTGCACTTCAGCTGCTGCGTCCGAGCGCTACTGAAACCGAGGCCCAAAGCCCACTCAGAAACACACTCCAGCCTCTCACTGTAACTGGAAAAAGCTTCACAAATCCTTCCCTTTGTGGATATTGGCTGCTTTTGTAGAGATCCAATTGCACAGATGCACATTGTCTCTGCTAAGGCAGAGACATGGACTCCTCTTCCCTGGAGAGCTCTGATTTTGTCATCTCTCAAACAGTTCAAGTGTTTGAACAAGGCTGGAAAGTCAGGAGAAGCTGGTATCTGTTCTGGAGATGACACCGAGGGGACATGCCCAGCCCTAACGGCCAGTCCAGCCTTGTGGTGGAGTCAAAAGTGCCAGTATGGTCCTCCAGTGCCCTGTCATTGTCTCCATAGCAGCGAGGAAGATGGGGTGGGACAAACTCAACCGCAAACCCAAAGCAAAGCAAGTTGGGGTGGAGCCCGCAGGAGGATGGGCAGGCCAGCCTCAAGGATCAAGGAGGCAGAAGCCTACAGCAGGCATCCCATGGTGGCCATAGGACAGACCAAAGGCCGAGAAAAATCAACTACCAGGGAGAATTCAAAGATGGCTACATAGGGATCCCGAAGGCCTGAAAGAGATAAAGAAAATAAATTGGGCTCTCTGCTCTGCCACTTCCTGCCATCTGAGACCCCTGCACTTCTGTAAAGTTTCCCCCAAAGAAGAACCTCACCAGATGTGTTCCCTGGACTTTGGGCTTCCCAGCCTCTGAAACTGTAAGCAATAAATATCATTTTCTTATAAATCACCCAGAACCAGGTATTTTGTTATAAGCAACAGAAATGAACCAATACAGAAAACTGGTACCAGAGTGGGGTGTTGCATATAACAAATACTTGAAAATGTGGAAGCTGCTTAGAATTGGGTGTTGAAGAAAGGCTGCAAGAATCTGAAGGAACAGGCTAGAAAAAGCCTAGCTGCTGGTGGGAGTTTAGAGGACAAGACAACCAGGGAAAGTTTGGAACTTTTTAGAGACTAGTTAAATGGTGGCAACCAGAAACCTTATGTATAGACCATTCTAAGGGTATCTCAGATAGAAACACGGAGTTTATTGGAATCTGGGGCAAAGATCACCCTCACTGTGAACTGCACTGAAGCAAGTTCAACAATAACTTTGTTGAACTGACCAAGTCCTGTGCCCATACCTGACCGCACCATGGTGATCCTCTTTTTTTTTTTTTTTTTTT
>NW_007774377.1:0-4075 GCF_000696425.1 Galeopterus variegatus | reverse complement strand
TTAAAAAATGGGCAAAGGACCTGAACAGACATTTCTCAAAAGAAGACATACAAATGGCCAATAAGCACATGAAAAAATGCTCAAAATCACTAATCATCAGGGAAATGCAAGTTCAAATCACAATGAGATAGCATCTCACTCTGGTTAGAATGGCTATTATAAATATATATATATATTTATATATATATAACAATAATACATATATATATAAATATATATATATAAAACAATAACATATATATACATATATACATACATATATGTATATAACAAATGCTGGCCAGGATGTGGAGAAACAGGCTGTCTTAGTCCGTTTTTGTGTTGCTATAACAGAGAACCTGAAACCGGGTCATTTATAAAGATAAGAGGTTTATTCAGCTCATGATTTTCGATCTGTATTTCACCGTGCCAACCCTTCCAATAAAGAAGCATGATGGACTAGTTAAAAATGGTGTAAGCTGGTTGTTCTTAACCTATCTTGGGTAAATAAAGGGCCTTTAGACAATTTGATAAAGATGATGGACCCTCTCCCTACAAGAGGCACAAGCACAGTATCATATATTATTTCAGGGCCTCCGTGGACCCCCCTGAGGCTTCACGAATCCCCAAACAATGCATTCTTTTAACAAAGAGTGAGCTGGCACTGTTCTAGGTGCTAGGGATATAAAAATGAAGAAAACAGGCAAAAAACCTTATCCTCATGGCGTTTATATTCTACTGGGGAGAGACAAATAAGCAAAATAAGTAAAATACATACAACATCAGACCATGATAAGTGCTGTGGAGAAAAATAAGTAGGAAAGAGTGACAGAGTGTGCTGATAAGTTGAGGCTGCAATTTTTAAATGCGTGAGTCAGAGAAAGCCTCACTGAAAAGTGTCAGTTGGGCAGACACCTGAAGGAAGTGAAGAAGCGAGCTGTAGAGATAGAGCGTTCCTGGCAGAGGACGCAGCGAGTGCAAAGACGCTGACTGTGTGTTTGCCTGGTGTGCTCAAAGCAAGTGTAGCTGAGATGGAGCGAGAGACCCAGGAGACCAGGAGACGAGGTCAGAGAAGTCGGAGGTGGTGGGGGTGGTGGGAGGTCAGGCAGGGCCTTCAGATTCTGAATATATTTGAAGATAGAGCCACCAAAGATCACCAATGGGTTTGATATGAAGTGTGAGAGAAAGATATGGAGTCAAGGGCAGCTCCAAGGCTTCTGACCTGAGAACTGATGTAAAGTGGGGAGAGTGGAAAGAGCAGGCCTGGGGCAGCAAGAACAGGAGTTCACTTTTAGATGTGTTAACTTTCAGATGTCTATTAAATATCCAAATGGAGATGCTGAGTCAGCTAATAGGTTATGTAAGTCTGGAATTCAGGGGAAGGTCCAGACTGGATCTATTCATTTGGGAATCATCAGCATATTAAATAGTTTAAAAATCAGGAGATCACAAGAGTGTGAGTGTAAATAGAAACGGGATCCCAGAACTGATCCCCAGGGCCTTCCCATGTTAGAAGAGGAGGGTTCAGGAAGAAGGCATCAGGAAAAGCAGCCAGTGAGAGAGGAAGATGGCATAGGGTTGACCTGGAGGCTCAGGGATGGAAGGATTTTAAAAGGAGGAGGGATACTCAGGAAAATGACTGATCCCAGAATTGGGGAAAGATGAGCTTGGAACATCTTGCTGTATCAGAAAATAAGAAAACACTAAATAATTGTGGGACCTGTTATTTAATTAAAGGAGCCAGAAGCTAGGTCTAAGGGACTCCCACTGGCCAAATCTCAGAGCATCTAAACATCATAATAAATGATAGCAGTGAATAATAATTCATTGAATAAAATAAGAATCTATGAGTCCCTGCTGATATAAATAAATGAATAGAGTAATGGAGAGAAGGAAAATCTCTTCCTTATGATATAATGCCAACTGATAAATGTAGAAGATAATTAGAAAATCATTAATAGATGCTAAGACTTAGTTGGTGAAAGTTTGATAGGGAAGAGTGTTATTTACACGGTCTCAAAACATCTCCCCACAAATTATTTGTTTACAAGGGAAGAAATAACTAGAGTGGAGAGTAGTGATTTTAGAGTAGATTACAGTATTGCATTAATGTTGTTTTCAGATTTTAATAATGAATGGTACTGTGGTTACATAAGACAATATCCTTGATCTTAGGATATGCACACAGAAGTACTTAGGGGTAGAGGGGCATCATGTCTGCAACTTACTCTCAAATTATTCAGAAAAATGTTTATGAATATAGAGTAAGAAAGAGGGAGAGAGAGAATGAATTATGAAACAAAGGGAGCAAGATGTAAACAGTCAGTCAATCTGGGTAAAGGCATTTGGGAGTTCCTTGTATTATTCTTGGAACTTTTCTGTAAGTTTGAAATTACACGTACCAAGTAAACAACAAAAAAACCGTAGTAATTACAAAAAGAGGAGAGAGTGATGAACTGTGTCAAATGATGCTGTGGGTCTAGTAAAATTAAAATTTGACCTTTGAATTTGGCAACTTTTAGGTCTCGTGGAGGATGGGTATGAAGGGCTGATTAGAGTGGGTTTAAGAGTGGAAGGAGAGGAATTGAGGTCAGGAAGTGTAGAGGGAGAATAAAGCATCTTTGGAGTTTTGGCTTGAAAAATAGTGACTTGGGCAATAGCTGGAGGGGGAGATGACTGAAGAGTCCCCACACCCTGACTTAAGAATGAGAGAAATAACAGCATATTTACATGCTGATGCCAGTGATCCTGAAGAGGGAAAATTGATGGCATAGAAAAGAGAGAATTGATGGAGCTAAGCCCTTGAGTTGTGAGAGGAAGTGGAGGGGCTGGTTCCCAAGCATGTGGGTGCAGATGCAGGTTGTCAACACCTTCCAGCCAAAGACCATCAGGAGCACACCTGGAATTGACTAGGTTGGGTTTATTACTCATTGCAGTAAAGGAGAAAACATACCATGGGGAAATTTGGGACATCTCTGTAAGAGGGTGTTAGAAAACCTATTACAAGATGTGGGCTGTGGTTGGGTGGTTTTGCAGAGGCTCCACAGAAGTAGTGGTTCCCTCTGGATTGGGTGTTATCAGGAAGCAGAGACAATTCTAAGATTGGTTATCTCAATAAATCTTATCCATAGGGAGTGCACACTAGAGTGAGGTTAAAACTGCAATCGGTAGAGTCAGTAGTCTATCATACTAGCCGTGAGGGGACAGGGGCGGGGTGGGGGAGGCTGGTCAATTCGGTGGTTTGGACAGTGGCCATGTTTTTGTCTGTGTACAGACATGGTTACAGAGTGGTCCTGTTTTTATCTTGATCCATCATGGTCATAATGGCCTTATCTGATGTTGTTCTGGGAAATGGTTTACACTTAGCAGAACACCGAGGCTGAGCTGCATTCCAAGTCAGCTCTTAGCAACATCAAGGCCGGTTCTGGGATGTCAGGGGCTGCTGCTTTCCACTTTCTCAAGGTACCTGGGGTGCTGGGGGGAGAGGGAGCTTGAGGACATTCTCTTCTGATTGTTCCATTTCTCTGTGAAGCAGGAAGCAAGGCTATTTGCTGAGTGTAAGGATGGAGGAGGATGTCGGAAGATATCAGCAGGGAAGATATCAGAGAGTCACTGGCTGGGGAAATGCCAAACAGTAGAAAGGGTTTCTTGACCTTAGTGATTATAATGACCAAGTGAGATAGACAACTGATTTTCTGTAGCCACATTCTGCTGCATGGGCTGTAGCTCAGAGTAGGCGGAAGGTCTGGTGTAGGCAGGATTGGGGTTTTGTCAAACCATAATGTGAGAAGTTTGAATCTTGGCAGTGCCACTTTAGTAGCTACACGACCTTAATGCCCGAGCCTTACAATCTACATCTGTAAAACAGGGAGAATACTAATACCTATACCTTATAAGGGTGTTGTGAAGTTTAAATAAGTAAATATATATTACATACTTAGAACAGTGGTTGGCTTGAAGTAAGCACTATTATATCATTTCTCCGGTTGGTCACAAAATCAACTTTCCTGATCTAGTAGTATTTTAATGTGAGAGTCTTAGCTTGTATGTGCTGGGGTAGGGGTGGGCGGGGGAGATGAGAAATATTTCCTTTACT
>NW_007774376.1:2505-4075 GCF_000696425.1 Galeopterus variegatus | reverse complement strand
CGCCACGGGTTCGGATCCTATATAGGGATGGCCGGTGCGCTCACTGGCTGAGAGCGGTGCGGGTGACACCACACCAGGGGTTGCGCTCCCCTTACCGGTCATGAAAAAGACAAAAAAAAAGATATTTATTAGAAATGATTGTGGACTATCTATAGGCAGGATTCAACACTGTCTCTTTATGAAGTGCTCCAAGTGCTTTAAAAAAGCCAACGCATGTTTTATTGTTTAGGAGGCTGGCCGGTACGGGGACCCAAACCCTTGGCCTTGGTGTCATAACACCATGCTCTAACCAACTGAGCTAACCAGCCGCCCCCTTCCAATGCATTTTTTAAAACACAGGCAAAAACCAAAACAGCCACCGAGAACAAATAAAAATCAAAACACGAAACAAAACGATTCTGGCCTGAAGGACTATGCTCTTCCCAGGGAAAGAAAAAGTAACCCTTCCCGTCAGCGGGTCCCGCTGTGTGACTGCTGGCCGGGCCAGCTGCCATAAGACCCCGTCAGCAAGCACTCAGCCGGCCCTGGACGCCCCCACATGCAGGCGACCGGAAGCTCTTGTCTTTGTTTCATACCCACGTTATAAGCACTAATGAAGTTTCTTGGAGCAGCGTTTCCCTAAGTCTGCTTCCACCCCAATGAAAAGAACAGAAAACACTTTAAAGGAAACCACTGGGGGAAGCAAGCTTTCTTCCTCCTCATCCCTGCAGCACTTCCTCTATGCCTCCTCTCGTCCTCCCAGGTGACCAAGCTGCCATAGAGTAAGATTCCCATGAAGTGTAACTATCTATGTGTTTAAAAAACACCAGCTGGTCTCCATTTTCCCCATGTCCATCCAACCAGTCCATCCTCACACTGCCTTTTACTCTCTGTGCTCACGAGAATATTCCAGAAGTAAGGAATGTTTGATATGACTGTTTATGGAAAAGGAGGTTCATATCATTTCCTTGTCTTTGCAGAGGACTGGAAAAGCACTCTCCTGAGGTATGTTACAAATGGGACTTATCGCAGCTCAGCTGGTATCATCCTAGGAACCGCATTTCCATGTTTCTGAGACATTCAAACAAAATGAAGTAAAATGAAATATATACTTTTTTTCAAACTGCAATCTCAATAGCCATAGGAAATGATGCCGTTTACGGATCGACTCTATCATAACCTGCAATAAGAGGTTCTAACACAATTGTGCTACGCTAGAGTTCCACAAACCCAGGGCTCTGGAAAATGCTTTTCTGGGTTGCTTTTGCAATGCTGAGTGATAGACAGCAAGCCCTTGTCTCTGTCCAACAAATATCTAGGGCAAAACAAACCATCTCTGGCATGATGCAGTAAGATACTAAAACTCTCTGGCTGGCGCAACTCACAAATGCAATGTGTCAGTTATGTCAGCAAACTAAAGAGAGGGAAAGCTGAGACCCAAGTCTTACATCGGAAAGAGAAGACTGCAGTCTGGTTCTAAGCAGCTTACGTTATCAGAGGCTGCTCCATGATAACTCTTACACGCCAGCGCTCTAGAACCGTTTGTTGGATAGTAGGTGCCGAGAAATAGAAGAGAACAAATTATGAATAT
>NW_007774376.1:0-1605 GCF_000696425.1 Galeopterus variegatus | reverse complement strand
CTCTAGAACCGTTTGTTGGATAGTAGGTGCCGAGAAATAGAAGAGAACAAATTATGAATATCAAAATAGAAGGACTGCTTTTAAAAAATCTGGCTTTTTCAGATTGAAAGGTTATTATTCCAACTGATTTGGATAGAGGTCCAAAGGCTGTGTCCTATTACTCTCAGAATGGAGACACCACTGTGGGGGGTGGGGGTGGCGTGAAGCCCCATGTCAGACCTGGGCATAGGAAAAGTGACAAAGCTCCAAACCACCTTTCCTTGCTTTGAAAGTTTCAAGGAGGAAGAAGCTGGACAGGCCTTAGAAGGCAGGGGAGGGTTATGGGAGGTTGTGTAGCAGGCAGGAGGGATGACTTTAAAGGAGTTAGTGTTCCAGAGACCAAGAGCAGAAAGACAAAGTCCCGCTAAGCCTGGGAGAGGATGGGGTAGCTACAGCAGAACAAGGGTAGCTTTACCCTTTTAATCATTAAAAACAAAACAACAAAACCCTAAGGGATACAAACAAGGAAGTCCTTGGGGGTGTGGTGCAGGTGGTAGGGAAGGGGAGAATATGATGGGCCAGTTAGATGTCAATGTAGAACATTCTAGAAGCAGTTCAAATGGACAGAACAGAGACTGGGGAGAACCCAAGCCTGGGGGTGGAAGGGGTGCGGGGTGTTGTAGATGGACAAGGCCTTCAGGCAGAAGAAATACCTGAATCCACCAAGCTGACTTCAGGGAAAGGCCAAATCAAAAACAGCAGGCTGCCTGGGTTGCTGGACGCTCAGTGCTCGCTGGCAGCACCTGTGAAATGGGTACCGTCTGCCCTGACCTATGATAGGTGCCACAAGGACTAAATCACCTTATACACCGGGAGGAACGCCGACGGAGCACCTTGGAACTGCTGTTATTACTTAATGAGACTCCAGATGAGCAGAATCATTCATTATGAGCAATACCTGAGTAGCTTAATTTCTGCTTTTCTGTATTGATAGTGGTTGTCGAGAAATGAAAAAATATGACTGCAAATATTTCAGGAGCACTATGCATAAAGGTGTACTGAAATTTCTGTTACAAAAAAGTGGCTGCAAATTTCATATGAAAGATGAAGAATTGGGTAGGGGGTTGGGGAAACATTCTTGGGACAGAGTCTGAAGGTGCAAACAATGGCTTTGCCCAAGTCAGGTATATGCAGCCATGGAAATATGGAGGAAAGGCTTCTGGCTCTTCAATCCCATTCTCAACTCTGAAGGGACACCTCCAGCAAGATGTCTGGGTGGAGGGGCAGAATCAGCCCTACAGGTATTCCTGACACTAACCTTGGAAGCGGACCCACTACGGCTTTCCGGAAGAGGTGACTCAATCTCAGTGAAGCACTTTCCCACCGGAAGTCAAAAGTAAATCTTAAAAAGCCCACACAATCAGGTGAACCCAGATCGTGGAACATTCTATAAACCAACTGGCCTGGGCTCTCCAATAATGTCAATATTTTTTGAAAGTCAAAAAGGCCAGAGGATTATTTTAGACTAAAAGGACATGACCACGAACACGGTGTGTGACCATTGACTGGCTCCTGCCCAGGCAAAGACGTAAAAACCAAAACAGGCAAAGCAGATGTGCGGGGGGG
>NW_007774375.1:0-4075 GCF_000696425.1 Galeopterus variegatus | reverse complement strand
AAAAATAATACTTTATCCTGCTTCAAAGATGCTAGTGAACAGCAACTAAATTTTGCCACTGAAGTAAAGTGCTATCAATATATGAAATTAGTTGTATAACAATTTGGCTACTGGGAACACAAATATCAGGTGTGTTGTATGACGAGGATTAGCAAGGTACAAAGGAGAATGGAAAACATCAACATCCAAGTGGATTTGTCATGGATGGGAAGCTCATTTAGAAAATGATAGATTCTTCCATTTTGTGATGCAAGCATCAGTTGTAGGGACAATGAAATTATATTTCACATTCAGGTGTATATTAAAAGACAGGACAAATGAAAATCAAATTCAGGATTCACAAATTGACTAGGTAAATCAGGTAAAAAGGTAGCAGAAGAGTGCATTTCCATGATACCATCTGTCCCCAGGATTTTGCCCCAACAACATTTAGAGCAGCCTTTATGAATCACATAGGTGCTTAATACCTACCTGTTGATTGAATTAAGTCATCACATCTGACCTGTGTATTTGGATGGAGACAGACTTCAGGGTATCGATGAGCCATATCATATAATTTTAGCTATGCTGCATCTTCAAAGAACATGTGGAGAGGATAATACACTTTTTAGGTGTTTAGGTTTCTTTCTTAACTGAAGGAGACACAAGTTGCTTCAACTCATCAAAGACCCTGTTTACGTTAAAAATCACTCTAATAAAACATTTCTCTTCAAAATAAAGTTTGTTTAGAAGTAGTGACTGGGCTCTAAGTTTAACTGTAGCCATCTGTGTAAATCGACCAGATTATTTAAATTGATAAGATTTTCTAGTAGAAAAGGAAAAAAGGAATGCAAAATGGCAAATTGTCACCTTTTTTAGCTTGTCCCCTGTAAAAGTAGAGCGCCACCACTGAGCAGCCCTCCAGAGGTGCTCGGTGCTAACTCAGTGCAGGTATGTTTGCTCTTTTTTTTCTTTCATGGGAACCTAATAGTAAACTTTATAATGCGTCTAATAATAAGGAAACTGCCATATGATCCAGCAATCCCACTGCTGGGTTGGTTGCTTCATGGAAGTATGTGACAGAATATATAAAAGATCACGTCACTCTCTTGCTTAAGCCCCTTCATTGGCCTCCCTTGCCTTCAGAATAAAGTCCTAGACTTGTGATAGTGACTTCCAAGACTCCCCATGAACGCTCCCCTGACTAATCATGCTATAGCATCTCCTACCAGTTTCCATTTTCTTCTTCTTTTTTTAGTGGGGACATAGTTGATTGTACACATCTGTGGAGTACGGAGTTGAATATCAATACCAGTGTGCAATATGTGATGCTAAAATCAGGATAATTAGTATATTCCTCATCATACAATGTAATCAATTTTTGTGGCCCTTTACCAATTTCTTCCTTTCCCCCTCTCTTTCCCTCTTTCCCACCCCTGACAACCCCAGTTCTGTTCTCTTCTCTTAAAAAGTTCAACATATTATTGTGATTATTGTCTTTTTCTTTTCTTTTTTAATTTAATTAATTAATTTATTTTTATGAGCTCCTACATATAAGTGAGGACATGTGATTTTTCGCTTTTTGTGCCTGGTTTATTTCACTTAGCATAATTTTCTCTAAGCTCATCCATGTTGCTTCAAATGGCAGTATTTCATTCCTTTTTATGGCAGAGTAGTATTCCATTGTGTAGATATACCACATTTTCCTTATCCACTCATCTGATGATGGGCATTGCTGAGCTAGGGCTGGGTGTCTGGTGCTCACAGACCCCTCGAGCCCATTCACAAACCCTTCACATGCAGGTCTATGAGCTAGGTAACTGGCAAAAAAAGGTCCTCAGAGCCTTGGTTGAAGAAAGAGGAGTCTTTATCCAGCACACACAACACTAAGAGTTAGGCGGTGCAAAGGAGAAACTCAGAAACTCAACTACTACTGGCAAAGTCCAAAGAAAAACTGAAACTGAGCAGCTGCCAGCAGAGTAAACATGCTCTATTGTTACATGCGAGCTCTCTGCCGCCAGCCTGCTTCACAAACTGCAGAACGCACAATAGCTACAAAACTAAAAAGATACATTGGCACACAAGCGTGCTAACTCCACCCCCACACAACTTGTTTACAAGAAATGTGCTGCTTGACCTCCCCAGCGAGACCTGAGCCAAGGCAGCCTGACTAAATTATTCTATTTTCCCCACAGGCATTTAGGTTGGTTCCAACTTTTGGCTACTGTAAATAGAGCTGCAATAAACATGGGAGTACAGGTGTCCCTTTGACATGATGATTTCCATTCCTTTGGGTATACACCCAGCAGTGGGATTGCTGGATCACGTGTCAGTTTCCTTCTTGATTACAGCTTCTGTCAATATTTTTTGCTCATAGTATCTGGTTCTATTCATTTTTGCTTGTCACAGTTTACAATCATATATCCATAGGTGTGTTTATTTGTTCAATGCCTTTTCTTCCATTTGACCAGAAAGATAAATGGTTTAGGGTGGGTCCTTGTTAAATGAATGAAGGAATGACCCCTGCCTTCAAGAACACTTGGAATTCTGTGGGGAGACAAAACTATAAACATAAAGCAGAAAATTAATAAAAGAAAGAATATCAAATGTGCAAAATCCTCTGGCAATATTGTATTATGGTGTTAAATAAAATGAGTGATCTGCAGTGCCATTTGGAGAAGAACAATGGGGAGAGGTGGTTTAGATGGGAAATGGCACAGCAATGGCTCAGAGGCACGAATGGGAACTGCCTGTGAGGCAGGCAGAGGGGTGTGGGTGCAGGCATCGCGGCACTCACAGGAAGCAGCGCCACCTCAGGGCTCCAGTCACACCTGCCCTGCTGATGGCCCTGCTCATGGTCCGCATTCTCTACTTCTTAAGCCATTCCTTTGCAAGACAGCGGCATTGGGTTCCCCAGGGCTTGCAGCCTGAGAAAACTATTCCCTACCGTGATGCTCACTAATGTTTGAGCTGGACCACACTGGGAAACAGTTTTGGACAAACCCCATATTACCGTCAGGACACTGGCCTCAGAGGGACAACTTTCCAGGTTGTTTTGACATTTGCCGGAGGCACCACGCTTGATTGCCAGGCCTGTCCTGCATGCCAGGATCGGGGCCAGCCTGGGGATAAGGGATAAGCACAGCCCATATCTATGGCCTCAGGGTTCCGACTCTAAGCCCAGGGCTCCTGCGTACACGTGGTGTCTGCACAGATGGAGTGGAAAGCACTCTCCCAGATAAATGGATAACTCGTTTGGTGTGGTGTCCAAAGGGACTGGGTTTAAAATAAATTAATGTGCTTTACATGAACAAACACTTTATGCCTCCAGAATCAAACTGTTACTTAATTTTATGATCTAACACACTACCTTTTCTTAATGAATGCTTCACATTCTGTGAGTTCTCTCAAAGTTCAAGTTGTTGCTCTGTATTCTGGAAAAGGAAAGGAACAAATTCTTACATTGCATCTAAGGGCCTTTTAATAAATACCGCCATTGTAAAGGATTGGATCTTGGCTGCTCCTCAACTCGACCGTCCTATAACATGAGAAGGTTTCTCTGTGGCCAGGAAGCAATGCAGTTTGGGCTGTGGCTTTGGATAAACACATCTCTTTTTTTCCTTAATGTGTGTTTTCTCCCCCTAGTCTAAAATGTTTTGAGTTATCAAAGGGTGTTTCTCCTGGGTTATTTCCATATATGTCCCCTACTTGAGAAATACTGAAACAGTCATTCTAAAATACAGTTGTTTGTTTATTTCTCCCCCCAAATCTTATGATCTTTAAAAAACCAAACTTTAATATAACATCAACATGATAAAGCAACAAATGACCTCATATAAATAAAAACTGTAAATCGCTCTTTTAATACATCTGAAAGATAAGAGACTAAAATGTATCCTTCTCCCCCCAACACAAAAAAGAAAAAATTAATGGCACAGTAACATTTATTTTTTTTTCTTTGCTCCTCAAATTTGTCTTTTAGTAGTTGAGAGCAGATGAAATCTTTTATCACTATATTTAGACATCAAGCAGGCAGGTCGGTGCCATGGAAACTGCTGCGTGAAGGAATGTTTGCAGGGGAGGGGCGCTGCGAGGC
>NW_007774374.1:3150-4076 GCF_000696425.1 Galeopterus variegatus | reverse complement strand
TTTTAATACCTATTAAAAGCAATAATATTAGTGATATAGATTATAAAAATGAAATATTATTAACATGAGGTTTTAAGCAGGATATGTATGTTTGTGCATGACTCAAAAGTAAAACTTTAAAGGGCTTTGTATTTTAGAACTGACATTGCTTTTAAAAGAGAAATAATCAATGACCATATCTATTAATATATCTAGAAAATCAAGATAAAACTAATTAAACAGCAGCCAGATGTAGGATGAGCTATTGATGTTAACATGTTCTGAGATTAATTTGCTGTTTAGGGAGAAATTTAAAGCAATGATTACATTCTGTCTATGTTAGTTCAAATACACATGATAAAATTTCTAATCACCATTAAAAAATAGAAAAACAGTAAAATACTAGACTGCCAAAAGGGAAAATGTAGAATGGGGGGATGCCCTATCACTCTAAAAGGTAAAAGGAAGGGAGAAAAAATAGAAACAGCAGGTCAAAATAATGCCAAAAGAAAGGCAGAAATGGAGAAAAATTATCAACTATCTTAATCAGTGTAAATATACTAAACTCTCCAGTTGAGAGACAGATTGTGACATTGTGTGTGTGTGTCTATATATTTTAAAAAAGTATATAACTCTTTTGAATATACATATAAATATATCTATGTATTTAAATACATATATAAATATATATACATGTATAAATATATATATGAGCTAAAATATAAAGACATAGACAGTTTGGAAATAAAAGTTAGAAAAAAACATACCCAGAAAACACTAACAAAAAGAGAGCTAGTCTTGTTATTTTAAAATCATGCTAAATGGTCTTTGAGCATTTTAAAAAGTCCTAGAGATAGTCTCTTGAGTAATCTTATAATATTGAATGATATTATAAGACACCCTTCTGTTGTACAATAACTAGATTCTAACATTACAGATTCTCGAAT
>NW_007774374.1:0-2670 GCF_000696425.1 Galeopterus variegatus | reverse complement strand
GGAAATAAAAGTTAGAAAAAAACATACCCAGAAAACACTAACAAAAAGAGAGCTAGTCTTGTTATTTTAAAATCATGCTAAATGGTCTTTGAGCATTTTAAAAAGTCCTAGAGATAGTCTCTTGAGTAATCTTATAATATTGAATAATATTATAAGACACCCTTCTGTTGTACAATAACTAGATTCTAACATTACAGATTCTCGAATACATTGCTCATTTTAAAATGCATAGGAGAGATGTCCATGAATCTCTCCTGGCAAAACAGAGGCACAAAGAAAGAAAGAGGCACACGAATACATAAGAGCTCAGCCTGTAGCTGAAGGTAGATGGAAACCAGGGTAGTCAAGAAGCTATCTGGGAGCCAGAACGTTATATCTGAGTCTGGACTACAAAAAACACGTGGCCAAGAGTGCCAAAGGGAGAGAGATGAAAGAGATGAGAAGAAACAGACAAGCAGGGAACTGAATTGGACCATAATCTTCAGAAGATATGAGGATGTTCAGGGGCCATTGAGGGGGATATTTTTCATCTGAAGAGAAACAAAGAAGGAAAGACAAGTCTGGGAAGTTTTAATTTGAGCTAAGACTCTTAAAGCAGCCTGGAAAGGTCTGGGAATGGGAGAAACAACTAGCTTCCAACTAATGCAAAAATTTAACCTCTTTGAACAGAAGCTTTCTCAACACAGGCCTACCACATTTTCACAGATTAAAATCAATAATCACTCCAATGATAAATACTACTAAACGTACAAGAAGGCAAGACATTCTGACATAGATTCAGTAAAAGAAATAAGCCACAGATTTAGAATTTAAAGAACTGCACAACAGGATAGGTTGCACTATAGTTATAGAAAGAATAATAAACAAAAGCTTATTATTTGTTGACATTGCATATCATACATAAGTGAGCAGATAGTTCTGCTGCACATAGTTAGTCAAGGAATCAAGCTATCTTGGCTCCTACCATCTTGTAGCCTACTAGGTTCTTGCAACAGGGGAAGAGAGAAACAGGAAAAGTATGCATGGATTTGCAATGTCTTAGGCCAGATGTGACACATGTCACTTCTGCTTGTACTGCATTGGCCAGAAGTACTTACATGATTTCATCTAACCTCTAAGGTATTGAAACTTAGTATCAATGACTCTTTTACAACTGTAAAAAGTTTAGATTGTCAGATATGGAATAAATAATAACTATAAATATGTTGAAATGTAAAACAAAATTGGGGATACGTGAAATAACAAATTATTCCTATTTTAAATGAGTTAATAAAATAACAGTTACCTAATAAAGTAAGATCAAAATATATAAAGCAAAAACTGATAAACTACAAAAAAATATAGCATCCATTATAATGAGAGGCTTCAAATAACAGTATAAATTATTGACAGACAAAAGTAACTGGCCATAATAAATTAATGATGGTATAGAAGATTTGAGCAATAAAATAACCAATTTTGATCTAATATTCATCCAACCATTCAAGAGGGCATGCTATTGTCATGACATCCACGTGTGAATTAGAACAATTGGTCATTATTAGGCAATAAAATGTACCTCATAAGGTGTAAATATAATGTTATACTCACCAGCCCTTTCAGCAATACTTTGAGTAATACAATATCTTTTTAATAAATTTATTTTTATTAAAATATGCAGTAATTTTGTTACTTATTATAAGTACAAAATATTACCATCCATATGAGAATTCTGATTTTCAAATGAACTTATATTTTAGAACACCTTAAACTTATAGAATATTCAAGAAGTTGGTACAGAGATTTCCCAGTTTTCCTCCTATTAGCATATTAATATGATGAATTTGTTACTATTAATAGATGATTATTAATACGTTATTACCATATTTCCTTAGTTTTAACCTAATATCCATTTTCTGTTTTAGCATCGCTTTTAGGATACCACATTACACTTAGTAGTCATATCTCCTTACATGCCTCTTGGTTATAACGGTTACTCAGACTTTCATTTTGTAACAGTTTTGAAGAGTACTACTAAGGATATTTTGGAGACTGCCCCTCAATTTGGATTCGTCTGATGTCTTTTTAATGTTTAGACAGGATTTATCTGTTTGGGGGAAGAAGAAAACTGAGGTAAAGTGTCATTTTCATTACATCTATTCAAGGGTACACAATATCAATAGTATTTGTAATCACTGATGTTATCCTTTATCTCCTGTTGAGATAGAGTTTGCCAGGCTTCCCAAGCCTCAAATTTCTATTTTTTCTCCATTCCAATTTATACTTTCTGGAAAGAAGTTACTATGCGCAGCCTACGTTTAAGAAGTGGAGAGTTATGCTTCGCCACTGTGACTGTGGAATAGCAACATAAACTATTTGGAATTCTTCTACATTAGAAATGGTCTCTTCTACCCCATTTGCTTATTTATTTATTAATTTACTTATATTAGTATAAACTTATGAGTGTTTTATTATGTACTGTGAGTTATATTTTATTGCTTCAATTTTTCCAGGGATGGCCATTGGTAGCCATGTCAGTTGAATCCTATGTTCCTTTGTATTCCTCAGTCATTGTGAGTTTGTTTTTATTTTTGTTCTATTTTTATCACTTACTTTCAGATGCAAGATGCTCCAGAATCATCTTGTAATTTCCTGCCCCAGTTCTAGACTCAGCTGTTTCTCCAATGATAT
>NW_007774373.1:2386-4077 GCF_000696425.1 Galeopterus variegatus | reverse complement strand
TATTCTAGAAGATTTATGGCTCTAGCTTTTACATGTAGGTCTGTGATCTATGTGAAATTAGTTTTTGTGTATGGAGTTTGGTAGAAGTTGAGGTTTAGTTTGCCCTCAAATTTTCAGTTATCCTAAGCACAATTTGTCAAAAAGGCTTTCTTTCTTCATTAATTGACTTAGAATCTTGACTGGACATTGGTCATAAATGTGAGTCTATTTCTGGATTCTCTGTTCTATTCTTCTGACTTATTTGCTCTATTTTGTAATTTACACTATACTGTCTTGACTATAGCAGTTTTATGCGAAGTCCTAAAATCAGGCAGTGGAGGTCCTGAAACTTTGATCATCTTTTCAAAATGGTTACAGTTATTCCAGATTCTTTGCATTTCCACACAGATTTAAAAATCAGCTTATAGGGGCCGGCCCAGTGGCACACTGGAAGGTGCCCGGTGGCGCACTGGATGGTGCGCGCTTGGGAAGCGTGGCGGCACTCCCGCCCGAGGGTTTGGATCCCACATGCAGACCGGTTCCTGCTCACTGGCTGAGCGAGGTGCGGGAGCAACACCGAGGGTTGCGATCCCGTTGCCGGTCCCCGGTCCGGTGCGGGGGCGACACTGAGGGTTGCGATCCGTTGCCGGACACGGAAAAAAGACAAAAGACAAAAAAAAAAAAAAAAAAAATCAGCTTATAAATTCCATCAACCAAACTATCTGGGGTTTGGATTCCAATTGCATTAAGTCTGTAGATAAACTTTAATAGAATGGAAATACTAACAATAGTAAGTGTTCCAATCCATAAAAGGCTGTGTCCCCTGTTTCTTTAGTCTTATTGAACTTCTCTCAACAATGTTTTTGTATTTATTTTTACTGCAGATTACTTGCACATCTTTCATTATACTTACTCCTAGAGAATCAATGATTTTTGATGTCATTGTATCTTGTATTGTTTTAAATTTCACGTTCAGATAGTTTGCAACTAGAATGTAGAAATATAATTCCTTCTTAGGTTACTTTTGTATTCCGTTATCTTGCTAGTTCTAGTAGTGTTTAATAGCTTACACAGAGTTTTCTACATACTCAAAGATGTTGTCTATAAATAACATTTTTAATTCTTCCTTTCTAATTTTTGTGTCTTTTATATTTCTCTTCTTATTGTACCGGCTAGGATTGATTGAAGTGATAAAAGGCAATATGTTTTTTTCTTTCTCTTTCTTAGAAAAACTCTTTCACCATTTAGTATGAATTTGGCTGTAGGTTTTTTGTTTCCTGGTTTTATCAGATTAAGTTCCCTCTATTCTTAATTGCCAAGATTTTAAAAATCTTGAACAAGTGTTGGATTCTCTCAAATACTTTTTCGGCAGATATCAAAATGATCATATGATTTTTTTCTTATATTCTGCTAATGTGGTAAATTACATTGACATTTTCACATGTCAACCAGCCTCGTATTCCTAGAATATGCTGCACTTAATCATGATAGATTTTCTTTTTCACATACTGTTGGATTTGACTTGGTAAGGCTTTATTAAGGATTTATGCCCGTATGTTTATGAGGCATATTGGTCTGTAATTTTCTTTTGTAGTGTCCTTGTCAAGTTTTAGTATGGGGTTTATGCTGGCCTCAGAAAAATGGGAAGTGCTTTCTTCCTCCTCTATATTTTGAAGGAGTTTATGTAAAATTGGAATTTTTCTTCCTTAAAT
>NW_007774373.1:0-919 GCF_000696425.1 Galeopterus variegatus | reverse complement strand
CTCTTTTTTAGTATAAGTATTTAAAGCTTTAAAGCTTCGGTCACATTCCATAAATCTTTTTGTTTTAAAGTACAGTATCCTTGAACTTGTTAAGACAAGTGAACAGATATGATGTTGGTGGGGGGAGCAGGGAGAGGGAGGGAGGATAAGGAAGAATTGGTAAAGGGACGCGAAAATCAACTACATTGTATATTGATAAATTTAAAAAAATAAAAAAACAAAATAATAAAAATTAGAAATACCATAAAAAATAAAAATAAAAAGTATGGTAAATTTTATTACATGTTCAGAGACGTGGGCCTAGTTTGAAGAGAGAAAAGGAGCGAGATAGACTAACATTGATTTAGGACCTCCTTCATGTAGTTAGAAAGGAAGCATGCATGTACCCATTTTACAGACAAGGAAAGTAAGAGTCAGATCAGTTCGTGCCTTGGCCAAGAAGCCACAGTAAATAATAGGGCTGGGACATCACCTCTAGCCTTCTGGCTCCAGTGCTCACAGGCTTCACACTCTGCCCTGCTGCTGTCCAGAAAAGACATGTCCTGGAATGTACTATAACACAATGACAATGACAGCAATTATTTGTCTGCAGAGTATTTTAAACTTTGCCTCTCTTCTCTCATTTGTTCTGACAGCACTGTTAGGATCCTGTTAGAATCAGTGTGGGTGTGTGTGCGGCTACAGAGGTGGAACGTGCAGAGACAGGAGACTGCACCTGCTTTTCTAGGCTGTGTATAGGACACCACGTTCTCTCTTCCAGATGCTCAAGGTGTTTCTCACTCCATAAATCTTGATATGTTGTTTTTCAGTTTGAAATATTTTCTAATTTCAGGCCTGTGTTTTTCTCTATTTTTCTTACCATGACTCATAGGCTGGTGAGAAATACCGTGTTTAGTTTCTACATAATAGGATATTCTCT
>NW_007774372.1:0-4077 GCF_000696425.1 Galeopterus variegatus | reverse complement strand
GGTGTCCACGAAGGTATTTCTAGAAAAGATAAACATTTGAATTGGTAGACTGAGTAAGGAAGAGCCACCATCACCAATGCAGGCAGGCCATTCATTGAGAGCTGGAATAGAACAAAAGGCAGAGGAAGGACTTGCTCTCCCTTATTGAGGTGGGGCATCCATCTTCTGCTGCCCTTGAACATCAGCACTCCTGGTTCTTGGGCTTTGGGGCTTGAGTTGAAACTACACCCCAGGCTTTCCTGGGCTTCCAGCTTGCAGATGGCAGATCATGGGACTTCTCATCCACCAGAACTGGGTGAGCTCATCCCTCCTAATATATCTCTCTATATCTGTCTATCTATATCCTTTTGGTTCTGTTTCTTTGGAGAACCCTGATTAATATGACTAGTAGAGAAAACACTGCCCATTTATTAGGTGACAGAAATATACCAAGCAAGCACAGCTCATACATTATTTAATTCTCCAAACAGCTTCAAAAAGTTGAGGACTTGTTGAGATGAGGAAATGTTGACCAGGAGAAGTTAAGGGTCTTGTCTGAGGTTCACTGCTAGTAAGTGGTGGAGCCTGTGATCTTTCCACCTTTCGTCTATGAAAAGAGGGGGGACTCAGCATAGTGACTACCCTGAGACAGTGTGAATCAACCTGCCAATGCAGAGGGGCAGGAGGGTGCACAGGACCCTGAAGAGAAAGAGTGGACATCGGCTTGGGGGCGGGGCCTTCGTGGCACAGTGAGCCTTTGACTTAGACCTTGAACAATGCAGAAGACAGCCACAGGCACGTCTAAGGCAAGCACACCCGAAGGAGGCTTTAGCAGCAGCATTCTCCAAACAAGAAATCTTGTGACAACTCCCAGGATGGGCTTCAGTGCAGAATGCAGAATCTAAACTTGCGGGCAGAATGATACAAAGGCAGGCAAGGAGCACATTGCCTACAGGAGCTTGGGAGGTATCTGGTGGGCACAGGATACCTTGGAGCATCCATTGATCTGATCAGAGGGGGGTCTTAGAAAGGCCAACCGGTGGGCACTGAAGAAGGAGATCCTGAAGCTAGGGCCATTTCCAGTCATAGGCTGTTGCTTACGAAAGGATGAGAGAGGATGAGGAATGGGACGGGGCAAGTGGGGGAGGAGGAAGGCAAGGAGAAGGGGCAGGGGCAGGAGCCCCAGCACCCAAATCCTCCTCCCCAATTCCCCCAGAAGGGGATCAGTTCCTGTGCAATTTCACACAGCACTGTGTAAGTTCCTTAGAAAGGCACAGAGTCACTGAGACACATTCTATATCTGTGCAGCTTATGAGTACATCAACACAAGCAGTTATGAAGTTGCTTACTAAGAATACAGCAAAGGAAATGTTAGTCGTGCACAGAGCAGTGGCTGGAGGTTGTGGAGAGGTGGGCGTGGGCATGCCTCTGAGACTGAGCAGCCCTGGCTGCACGCCCCTCCGCTCGCTGTACCTCAGTCTCCTCCTCCATCCAGGGCAGGCGTGCACGGGCTGCCCACAACAGCCGCTGCCTGTGGCTCTCCCCGGCTATACCTGCTGCACGCCTGCCTCCCCCTCTCTCATGCTACTCACGCCCATCAGTCATTCCCTCTGACCCTATGTCCCTGTGTCCAATTCTACCTGGACACAGCCCACTTTTCCACTTTCCAGTATCCAAGTCCCTGCAGCATAGTAAAGATTCCTTTCTGGGATGACTGTGAATGCTTGAAGAATCTTCATCTCTTCATGGCATCTCTAACTAGACCAGCAGCTCCTTGAGGGGAGAAGGTTTCTGATTCACTGTGAGCTCTTGGAGCACCTTTCTTGGCACTTGGAAGATTTGGCACCTGGCAAAAGCTGGGGAGTGAGCAGAGGAGTGTGGCCAGTGGCTGTACTGATCTTCTGTGGTGTCCTGCCCTCCAGGGAGGGAGACAGGGATGGGTGGAGGTGAGAGAGAGAGAGGGAGGGAAACAGACAGACAGAGACAGAGAGAGAGAGAGAGAGAGAGTAGAAAGAGGGCACGCAGCAGCCTATGGGTGGAGAAGGGAAGAGTGATCATGTGGCCAGGGATTTGTCAGTCCCCTATAAAGAGACCTTCCTTCCCACTTCCTCCCCCGAATCCCATACCTTCTTCCCCTCTCTGTTCTCACACGTGGAAGTCACTCTCCTCCTGCCCTCTTCCCCTGCTGTCATTCATTTTCTGGCCATCTGTCCCCCTCACTCTGTGAGGCCTCCTAACCCCAGCCTGGCTGTGACCCCCACTCTGCCCTCCCCAAACCATTAGCAGCAGCACATGCAGGGACAGGGGCCCCTTTGAACAGAGCACTCGCTGACTCAGGATACTGGTGGGGCCCATCCTCCCAGGGTCCCACTCACATCCAGTGGTCCAGCCAGCATGGTATCTCCTGCAGCCCAGCTTGTGAGGAGCAAGCCCCCTCTGTCTTCTCTTCTCTCCACCACTCCACTCTCAGACTGCGGGGCTTGGAGTGCTCCAGGTGCCACCGCTCATGCATTTCCTCTCCTAGAAATAGTGGGTCCCCGTGTCAGTCCTGCTTTTGCGGCATCTCTAACTAGACCAGCAGCTCCTTGAGGGGAGAAGGTTTCTGATTCACTGTGAGCTCTTGGAGCACCTTTCTTGGCACTTGGAAGATTTGGCACCTGGCAAAAGCTGGGGAGTGAGCAGAGGAGTGTGGCCAGTGGCTGTACTGATCTTCTGTGGTGTCCTGCCCTCCAGGGAGGGAGACAGGGATGGGTGGAGGTGAGAGAGAGAGAGGGAGGGAAACAGACAGACAGAGACAGAGAGAGAGAGAGAGAGAGAGTAGAAAGAGGGCACGCAGCAGCCTATGGGTGGAGAAGGGAAGAGTGATCATGTGGCCAGGGATTTGTCAGTCCCCTATAAAGAGACCTTCCTTCCCACTTCCTCCCCCGAATCCCATACCTTCTTCCCCTCTCTGTTCTCACACGTGGAAGTCACTCTCCTCCTGCCCTCTTCCCCTGCTGTCATTCATTTTCTGGCCATCTGTCCCCCTCACTCTGTGAGGCCTCCTAACCCCAGCCTGGCTGTGACCCCCACTCTGCCCTCCCCAAACCATTAGCAGCAGCACATGCAGGGGCCCCTTTGAACAGAGCACTCGCTGACTCAGGATACTGGTGGGGCCCATCCTCCCAGGGTCCCACTCACATCCAGTGGTCCAGCCAGCATGGTATCTCCTGCAGCCCAGCTTGTGAGGAGCAAGCCCCCTCTGTCTTCTCTTCTCTCCACCACTCCACTCTCAGACTGCGGGGCTTGGAGTGCTCCAGGTGCCACCGCTCATGCATTTCCTCTCCTAGAAATAGTGGGTCCCCGTGTCAGTCCTGCTTTTGCCTTTATCATGTGCCATGAGCAGATGGGCTGAGGTGTTTGCAAAGAGCTTTGCATCCTTTGAAGGTCTAAGGACAGATAGCTTGCTGTGTGCTGGGACCAGGCAGAGGGAACGTTTTAAAACACTGTTCCCTCTCAAGGGCTTGTGGGATCTGGCGACTGAAGTCTCTTCCATCCTGAGTATGGGGGACAGAACTCGCTCATGGGACACACACTAATGGAGTCTGTGGTTTCCAATGGAACACACGTGTTCCATTTAGCTGTATCTCTTGGGGGGTGGGGATGGGGACTCGCTTTAACATTTCTGTCTTTAGCTCTGGTGCTGTGGGAGTCATTTATGGAATATGCTTTGATATATCATGTGATAATGAGGTCGTGCATTTACTCTAAAATGCATTTCCTCATGTATTAGAAAAACAATAGAATGCATTTTTTTTTTCCTTCTATGACATTTTTTGGAAGTGTGGGTGGTTGTCTGGACTCTCAGGGCATTGCTCTAGTGAAATTCAGCAGTGCCTGGAGAGTGTTTCTCCATGGGTTGGGCAGCTCCCAGCATGCGGCAGGCTGATGGGGACACGTGGCCAGCTGTCAGGTGTAGATTTCTGCACGCCACTCTGCTCTGCTCCAGAGGCAGTCAGAACCCACTCTGAACTTCTCACATCCACTTCTGGCCTCTCGCAACTGAAATTATTCCCACCATGTATGTACTGCACTGCTGGGGTTTAAATTGAGCTCAGA
>NW_007774371.1:3369-4077 GCF_000696425.1 Galeopterus variegatus | reverse complement strand
ATGCCAGGCTGGGTCACCAGACCCCTTCATGCAGGTCTATGAGCTAGGCAACTGGCCACATAGGTCCTTGGAAGCTACAGGTCTGGAAAAACATGACCATGCAGTGTGGATACCTGAGTCAGTAAAACACCAGCCAAAGAGGTGCTGCCATGCAGGTGCACTTACTCCACCCCCCACCCCACAGACAATGTTTATGGAACCACACCTATCCAGCCTTGAAGCCAGGGCAGCCTGGCTAAATTGTTCCATTTTCCCAACAGCCCAGAAGCAGTACATTTTTCCAACCTAAAATGCCTTTGATCTCTAGACTTTCTCTATATTCTTTGACCTCTGCTTAAAAATCCTCAAATACTTGCTTGAGTTTATGTATTTTTTGTAATACTCTGGAGACCCAATAGCAGCACTCACTAACATTCTGGCTTCATCTAACCATTTCCCCTAGAGCTAAAGAACAAGTAGGCACATTATTTTAGCAAATACTTTGCTACAGTAAAATAGAACTCTACAACTTTCCAAACTGCTCTAACTGCTTCTTTGATGCCTACCACCTAGCTGATAAGCTAATATCATATATTTTAGGCTGTTGTTAAGGTAGCATTCTATCTCAAATTACAGTTAGGCTAGTAGGTATAATGAAAACTGATATAATAATCTCTTAATGTCAGGGTTTTTTTGTTTTTCGTGGGGTTTTTTTTTTTTTTTTTTTGG
>NW_007774371.1:0-1870 GCF_000696425.1 Galeopterus variegatus | reverse complement strand
ATGCCCCCATTAAAGTCAACTAGACCAAGAATGTCTAATTTTCCTTTCATGAAGTTGATCCATCTGTTGGGATCCTCTCATGTATCACAGGAGCTAAGCCTTTCCAATTTGGAGGTGTATAGGTTGGAGTTCCATTTTAGATCCCCTTGTACAGCTAACATAGTCTGTTCTTTTCAAAAAGTCATTGCTAAAAACTTAGGAATACAAATAGGAACATGAAAACAGACATGTGGACCAATGGAATAGAATAGAGAACCCAGAAATTAACCCACGTATTTACAGCCAACTGATCTTTGACAAGTGCACCAAGAACATACATTGGGGAAAAGACTGCCTCTTCAATAAACAGTGCAGGGAAGACTGGATATCCATATGTAGTGTGAAACTTGACCTGTACCCCTCACCATATACCAAAATGAACTCAAAGTGGATTAAAGACTTAAATATAAGACCTGAAACTTTAAAACTCCTAGAAGAAAACATGGAGAAACACTCCAGGATTTAGGACTGGATAAAGACTTTATGAACAATACCTCAAAAACACATGCAACCAAAGAAAAAATAAATAAATGGGATTATATCAAACTAAAAAACTTTTGCATAGCAAAGGAAACAATCAACAGCATGAAAGGACAACCAACAGTACACGAGAAAATATTTGCAAGCTATGCATCCGACAGGGGATTAATATCCAGAATATACAAAGAACTCAAACAACTTAGAGCAAGAAAAACAAATAATCCAATCTAAAGATGGGCAAAGGAACTGAACAGACATTTCTCAAAAGAAGACAGACAAAGGGCCAACAGGTACATGAAAAAATGCTCAACATCACTAATCATCAGGGNAATGCAAATCAAAACCACTTTGAGATATAACGTCACCCAAGTCAGACCGGTTACTATAAAAAGACAGAGAATAAGAAATGTTGGCAAGGATGTGGAGAAAGAGGAACCCTCCTGCACTGTTGGTGGGACTGTAAATTAGTACAACTATTAGGGAGAACATTATGGAGGATCCCTAAACAACTACAGAGAGAACCATATGATCCAGAAATCCCACTACTAGGGATATATCCAGAGGGTTGGAATTCACCAGGTCGGAGGGATCTCTGCACTCCCATGTTTATTGCAGCTCTGTTTACAATAGTCAGGTGATGGAGCCAACCTAAATGTCCATCAATGGATGACTGGATAAGGAAATTGTGCTATATATGCACAACAGAATACTACTCAGCCATAAAAAAAAAATGAAATTCTACCATTTGCAGCAACGTGGGTGAGTCTGGAGAAAATTATCCTAAGTGAAACAACCCAGGTACAGAAAGAGAAATTCTGCATGTCCTCACTCATAACCAGGAGCTGAATCCATAAACAAACAAATAAACAATAAAGAGAGACAGAGAGAGAGAGAAAGAAACAACAATCACAGTAATATGCTGAACTTTTAGAAAGAGAGAAAACAACCATGGTTACTAGAGGTGGAAAAGGGGAAGGGAGGAGTAGAGGAAGGAGAGCTAATGAGGAATTGGTTAATGGACACAAAGAAGGGTTTTGTATTGTAACAATGAATATGCTAACTATCCTGATCTAGCCATCATACAGTGTACACAATTATTGAATTCAACATTGTACCCTACATGTGTGTATAACAAATTATCTTAAAATAAATAAATGAATAAATAAATAACATATAAAAATACAAAAAAAAACCCAAATAGGAACATAAGCAAAATATATACAACAATAGTCTATGATACAAGTATATATTTGCATTTTCTCAGATTGCTTCCAATGCCCATGAGATCGTCACATGCTCTATGAACTCCACAGAAAGGAGACAGAGTCTATTTCCAGGTACTTCACTTCCT
>NW_007774370.1:2097-4078 GCF_000696425.1 Galeopterus variegatus | reverse complement strand
CCCCCCTTATGCTTAGAAAATAAAATGAATAGAAATCATGTAATAGTGTAATTGGTTCAGTTTGAGCTACTCAGTCTTCTAGGAGAAAAATGAGTATTTGCCCCCAAATAAATACTCGGTTTTGGATAGATTTGTCTCTTGATCTATACTCAAGCATATCGAATGGTAATGGAAACCCAAACAGAAAGCCTGAAAAAGGGTATGACTTTGGAATGGTGCCCTTGCATGCATTAACTGATTTAGTTAATTGTACAGCAAATATTTAGTATGTACCTCCTGTGTATTAGGTCATGGGGATATTATGGTGACCTAACTCTAACACAGAAATGAAGCCAGTTCTTAAGAACCTTGCAACTTTGTGTGGAAGAGAGACACGGAGTCACTGGTTGCCAGAATGATCAGAATTACTAAGGGGTAAACAGGGAACTAAGCTAGGTTTGGAGTTCAGGGAAGGCTCCCTGAGGAAGTGATGCTTTGAATGAAAGATGAAAAAGTTACAAAAGTTGTAGATGGGGAAGGAAGCAGGGAGGGCAAATTTGAATGTTATTATCTCAGTTAAGTCACAAAATAACTCTGCAAGGTAAATATTATTGCTCTGGCTTACCAGGGCAAGCATGTGCAAAAGCCCTGAGGCAAAGCTTTAGGAATAGTGCCACTTGGAGCTACAAGGTCAGAAAAAGCCCAAATGACTGGAAAATAGAGGAGCCATAAGAGGGTGGGAGATACAGGGGACCTTGGCAAGGTATCAGGGCCTGGTTGGCCACTGGTAGCACCTCATCCTCAGAGCAACAGGGCACCATTTAGAGAACTGGCTACAGCAGTGACTGGGTGCAGATGATGGTGGGTTGGGCCAGGGGTGGGGTTGGGGGAAGCAATGTGCAGGTGGACAGAAATGACTCAAGTCAACAGAGATACAGGAAGCTGAGTCAGCAGGGTCCATGAGTGACTAGGTGTGAGGGGAGAGGGTCTAGCAGGTTATTCAGAGAGACTCTTTTTATACCTGTGGGGAGTAAGCCATAATAATTCTCATAGCTCCTCCTTACTGAGTGTCTACCATGGCCATCTTACAGATGAGGAAACTGAGGCTGAGAATAGGGAAGTGCCTGCCAACAAATGACAGAACTGAGAGTTGAACACAAGTCTGCCTCCCAAGCCAGTGCTCTTTCACTTGGACACTATTAATTTATTGTTCCATTCAATTAGATTTTTTTTTCTTATTTGGCCAATTGAAACCTCAGCTACTTTCCACCTTTAATTCAACTATATGTCTAACTCCAATTTCTCATAATTCACTTGCCTTTGGCCATCAATTCTCAGTTATCTTCCCAGTTTTGGGTCATGCTATGTTTATCTTAAGGCACTTTCAAATGTAGCAGAGGCCAAAGGAGCCAGTTTTGTGGAATCAGGCTTCTCTGGCTGAATTAAATATCACCTTGCTCTAATGAAAATGCAGTTTTTTGTTTGTTTTAATAAACACAGGGGGCTTTCACGCCCAATCTCCTCCTAGAGGAAGCAATCGCATACTAGTGACCTTTAAAGGAAATTGCACCAGGGAGTTGCTTGAAGACATCAAGGTGAGCCAGTACGTAACATCAGCCAATGTGCCAGGATTCCAGGGAGCAAGCAGGCATGTCCCACTCATCCACATCCCTGCTGGACAGAGGAAAATCATCCACTGCTTGCCAAGAAAGTAAAGGGACTTCTTTAACCATCTCTTGAGCACCTGCTCTATGCCATGCACCATGCACAATTCCTGTCCCCATAATGCTTACATTTTAATGGTGGCGGACAAACAGTAAAAAAATTAAATATTTGAATCATCGAAGATTGTGATTAGTACTACAAAGGAAATCAACAGGATCACAACAGGCAACTAATTTGGCCTCAACTACCTCATCTGATAAAATAGAGAAATTGTTAGAAGTTGCCTCTCAGGGCTGTTTTCAGGATTAGGTTAGATAATGTACGTATTATGCTCAGA
>NW_007774370.1:0-1257 GCF_000696425.1 Galeopterus variegatus | reverse complement strand
GAAGTTGCCTCTCAGGGCTGTTTTCAGGATTAGGTTAGATAATGTACGTATTATGCTCAGAACAGTGTCTGGCACATTAATTGAACAGTCTTCTGAGTGGTTAATACCTTTGTTATAGAATACATGAGGGAGGCAGTCCAGAAGGGTCTCCTGGAGGAGGTGACTTTTAAGCTGAGACCTAAGAAATGGGAAGGAGCCAAGCATGTGAATAAGTGGGGAAGCAAAGGCCAGAGACGAGAGAAGGAGTACCTGCTGTCTCCTGGGGACAGAAAGCAGGTGGGCGGTCGGAGGAGCTAGAGAATGGAGAGTGACAGGGGAGTGAAATGAGGTGAGGGCCGTGAAGCAGACAGTGCTCCAACCAGGGAAAGAACTTGGGCTGTAGTGGCCCAACCTCTGGGGCAAGAGCGAGCCCCCACCATGCACAGAGGCATTCAGCCTCTTCACTGTAACTGGGGCCTGAGAGACTGTACAGCTATTCCCAGTTGCTTATTCCAGATCAGCAGGCAGGTGGTGCCAAGGCAGGCAGCCCTGCTTGTGAGGACAGTGTTAAATGAGGGAATGTTCCTTCTTACTGGTCTGTTTCCATTTCCAGGTTGCGTCTTAAGTGCACTACAAATACATGATTCTTTTTCAGTGAGTCCCCAGGGACTTTGAACAGTCAATGGACATAGGTGGATTTTCTTCGATTTTTAGGAACGAGGAGACTTAGAGTTCATTCCAGGAACTGCCTTTAGCATGTGACCTTGAACAAATACCATAACCCCCTGAGCTTCAGCTTCTTCTGTAAAATAAGGCCGACCCCAGTGGTTCTCAACCTTGAGGATGCATCAGAGTCACCTGGAGGGTTTGTCAAAACACAGATGGCTGGGCTTCACCACAGAGCATCTGGTTCAGTAGGTCTAGGCTGCTGCCTGAGTATTTGCATTTCTAACAAGTTCCCAGCCTTTGTTGTTGCTGCTAGTCTAGGAAACACTGTGAGAATTACTGGCCTAGATCATCTCTGAGATTTCTGCCAGAGATACTTTTTTATGAATCTGTGAAACTCATTTTATTATAATATGACTAGATAAAATGAATTTTCTAACCTTAGTTAGAAAAATTGGGTTTCAATATAAAAATACGTCCCTTATTTTTCACTTTGGATTTACCTCTCCAGACTTGAAGGTGTTGATTAAATGGCCCCTCTTTTTTTCTTTCTATTCTCTGGATATGTAGACCATCCACTCTTCTCTGACTAGTGGGTCCTACATGCACAAG
>NW_007774369.1:0-4078 GCF_000696425.1 Galeopterus variegatus | reverse complement strand
CCATCTCCCCCAAAATAAAATAAAATAAAAAGATAAAATTGGCTGATGAAATTTGGTCATAATACAGCAGTTTTAATTTGGACTGCAGTACTCTGTGTTTAAGTTAACTTTCCTAAAGGGATGAGCAGATTGTTTCCCTGGAGTGGGAAGGGGGTGGGGAGTTACTCCAAGACTCACTGCAGTTCTTGATGTGATTGAATGCCTGGCACTTTTGATCTGTCCTGTCTTTAAAAGAGTAGGGGCCACACTTTGCTAGGCTCAATAGGAAAATAAATGTAAAAGCATTCGCTCTGGGACAGCATAAGGCTATGGGACACAGGCCAGGTCTGTGCACTGCTGTGTACCTGTTGAAACCTGCTAAGAGAAGTGTTGCCTTCTCTGAACCTCAGGAAAGGGCTCAGCTTTTTACAGGGCCCATGGGCTGAAGGGGTGATTCTACTTGCCTCTCTGTGCCATCAGCTTGTGCTAAAACCTGGGTCCAACAGGAATGAGATGCTACAACCCTTACCTTCCTCTTTGGTGACCCTTTCTTTGGTGACCCTGGGAGTGTCATGAGAAGAGACAGACAGCATTATGCTCTGAGTCTATGTGTCCTCCTTAAAGCACTACCTATCTAGAGGAAAACCTTCTCCAGCTACATGTGTGGAATTAGAAAATTAGTACTAATCAATATATCATCTACTATTTAATCCTTCACATTTAAAGTGAGAGAATGTAATAAAGCAGCTACTTTCATGTTTCTTGATTATCTAACCAATATCTCAGCAAGTGTCTCACACTGATTTTTGCTTATGTTCTTTCTGGTTTAATACTTAAAAATAAGCAATTATGTACAGTTTTATATATCTACCCTAATTATTAAAAATTCAAGCCTAATTCTTCCAACCAATTTTCTATTTTTAAAAATCCCATCAATTAGTATCAGTTTTTAAAATACCATTTATAGTTACTAAATCATGAATTTTGTTATAAAAGTAAAAACAGAAGCAAATCATCACCCTGTGAAGAATATGAGAAATGATCACAGTGAAGAAAGCTTTTTGGTTTTTTCTGACTGAAGTCAGGGGTAACTGTGGAGGATAACGAGTGAGCCACCTGCAGTGAGACTGGACAGATAGAGTAGTTGGTCTGTGTCTATATATATAGGGATCGGTTCTTCTCTGCCACTTTTTTCATACATCATTCTGGTTTATGTAGCCTAATCTGTACCATCCCGATACACTGGTAGTGTTTATTTCCTTCCTTTTTATTTTCCACATTATACGATCTTTAAAACAGCTCTGGTACTCAGAGGAGGAAAGTGGGAAACTGTGAGCCTGATTAATGCACAAACTTGATAATCTTTCTTCATATAACAGGATTGACAGTATGTAATTATGCACGCACATTATTTTTATAAAGTTGTTCACTCAATTTATGTTTGAAATTCACAATTCACTTCTTATTTTTCATAAAGTGCGTGCTGGAAAAAAGGGAAGTTTGAATCATCCTGAAGCATAATGAAATTAAAACCAGAGTGTGAAAATATCTGGTACTTTAAAGGTACCAGATATTTTAAAAGGGGAAGATTATTAACTAAAATTGTGTTTCTTCATCAGAGGTGTTTTTCCCTACTTTTACTGTTTGTTTTATTTTTTTTTATATATCTGATAAAAAGACACAATCCCCCCAAAGGTTAAATGGTTCTAATTCACTGCCATTATCAAAAATTTACACACCACCAAAATTAGCAGCATATCAAAACCCCAGAATCAGTAACTCATATGGCTTTCTTAATCCCTAGAGCTAAACATAAACATTAGTCTCTAGCATGAATATTTATCCTGCTGACAATATAGACCCACCCTAAACATAAACTATCATTTCTTTGTAATTGAATGAGAAAGAGCAATTAAATTGTGTTCTTGGACTAAAATTGACATGTATGCATAATCTTTTTCAAATAGCCTATCTTCTCATTCACTTTGTATCATGCCATGTCACTTCAGCTTTTAAAAGCCTGTGAAATCACTCATCTGGCATTATCTGGACCAAAAAAAAAAAAAAAAATTCTGACAGGTGAGCCGAATGTTTTATACACACCTAAAGAACCTGCAACTCTTACGTTTCTTACTAATTTGAGGAAGAATCAATTATTGTGGTGTAAGGTGGTCAAATGTTAGCCAAATAATTAGCAGTCTACTTATAGTCTCCGATTTGGGGATTATACTATGTGGGCCATGAGCTTTTTCTGAATATCTCATTTATCAAATCTCATTGTCAAAAAGACTATCTTTGAGATCAGAAATTCTTTCTTCTGCCTGATTTAGCTTGCTGCTTAAGCTATTAGTTATGCTTTTTATTTTGTTGAATGAATACTTCAGTTACATGAGTTCTGCTGCATTCTTTTTTTTATAGTATCAATCTCTTTGTAATTTTCTCCTTCATATCTTGGATTTTTCTTCTTGTTTCATTATATTGTCTGAGTCTGCTCATATCTCATTGAGTTCCCTTAAGATTGTCACTCGGAGTTCCTTTTTAGTCATTTCAAGGGTTTCCTGCTCTGTAGGGTCTGGTACTTGAGAATTATATATTCCTTTGGTGGTGTCATATTTTCTTGGTTTTTCATATTTCCAGTATCTCTACATTGATATTTGGTCATCTGGTAGTGCAGTTGCTTCTTCTATTATTCTGGGGTGGGCTTTGAGGAGAGGGATAAACTTTTCTTTTTCCAATCTCTCCTGGACAGTGGCTGTGGCTGCTACTGTGGTGGTGAGCCACAATTGCAGCAGCAGTGGCTGTGGTGATGGCTGTGGTGGATCACTCACACAGAAGTAGTATTTTTGGTGTGCTCTTGCCTTCTGCTAGGTAGGGGGTACTGCCCATGGTTTCTGCCTAGGACCCTGGGCATGCTTTACAGACATTTCTTGAAACAAATGGAAAAATAGCAAATCTCAGGTGTATCCTGAAACATTTAAGCACTTGAGAAATTCCAGGGAGAAGGTCACATCCAGCCCTGGAGGCATTCCCCCTGATGAAACAAGCAGTAACAATGCTTCCTTAGGCTCCAGTTGCTGCCAGTGCCACCGTTACCTCTGCACACATGCCTGTGCAACCTGTGATTGGCTGCTTGTATCACAAAGCATCAGGGAAATGCAAATCAAAACCATACTGAGATATCATCTCACTCCAGTTAGACTGGCCATTATCAAAAAGACAGAGAATAACAAATGCTGGCAAGAATGTGGTGAAAGAGAAACCCTCCTACACTGTTGGTGGGACTGAAAATTAGTGTAGCCACTATGCACAACAAAATGGAGTTTCCTCAAAGAACTATGTATAAAACTGGCATATAGTTCAGCAATTCCACTGCTGTGTATATACCCAAAGGAATGAAATCAACATGTTGAAGGGATAACTGCACAATCATGTTTACTGCAGCTCTATTTACAATAGCCAGACTATGGAACCAACCTAAATGTCCATTGATAGATGACTGGATAAGGAAAATGTGGTATATACACACAATGGAATATTACACTGACATTAAAAAAAATGAAATTCTGCCATTCACAGCAACATGAATGAATTTAGAAAAAATTATGTTGAGTGAAATAAGCCAGGTATAGAAAGAGAAATATCACACATCCTCACTCATAAGTGGGAGCTAATAGAAAACATAAAAAACAAAAGACAAAACAAGAAACAAAGATATAAGAATCACAATAATTCCTTGAACTTTCAAAAGGAGAGAATGGAACTGGGGCCACCAGAGGTGGGAAAGGGGCAATGGAAGGAAGGTTTAGGGAGAAATTGGTAAAGGGCCACAAAAAATGTTTACATTGTGTAATCATAAAATACAAATAACTAACTAACTAACTAAATAAGTAAGTAAATAAAAAAATAAATAAAATCCCATTAACTTAGATTGTAAGGAGACAAATAGGGAGGGAGAGATAAACACAATTTACCAGCCATACCTCTAGCGAAGAAAACTGAGTAGTACCTTAATTTTCTAACAACTTCCTTAGAAATTTATATATCTGTTGTACGTATGATAGAGCTCTGACTATATTTCTACTCTTGGCTCAGATAAACT
>NW_007774368.1:0-4079 GCF_000696425.1 Galeopterus variegatus | reverse complement strand
AGAGGTGACATTGAAAAGGGTGATAAAATCTCCATCTGTTCTGTGACTTTGGCATGGTCAAGACATCCAAATAATAGCTCTTTTCTTTATGGTAAATTTCATTTAGCTTTTTCTACATTTTCCAGCTTATTCCCAAAATAAAATTCATCCTTTTTAAGTGTGCAGTTTGAAAGCAGTGATGTAATCACCATCTCCTTCTATGACCACAGCCCTGAATCACCGCCAACCTGCCTTTCCTAGTATTTCATGTAAATGCAATCATACAATGTAATCGTGTGTTTGATCTCTTTCCACAATTTGTTTACCCATTTACCATTTGATAGACATTTGGTTATTTTCACTTTGGGCTATTATGGATAAGGATGAACATTCACATGCAAGTCTTTTTGTGAACATATATTTTCATTTTTCTTACGATGAGACGGCTTAGCTATATTGGTATACATTTAACTTTATAAAATGTTGCCAAATTGTTTTCCAAGTGGTTGTACCATTATACATTCCCTATAACAGTGCGTGAGAGTTTCATACTCTCCAACCCTTGACATATTCAGTCTTTTTGACTTGGGTCATTCTAATAAGCATATAGTGATAACCCTTTGTGGTTTTAATTTTCATTTCTATAATGACTAATGATATTTCATGTGCTTAATGGCAGTATTTTTCAGGGTTCTCCAGAGAAACAGAACCAGTAGGAAATACACACACAAACACACACACACACACAAACACACACACACACCCATGGGGGCAGGGGGCAGAGATTTATTGTAAGAAAATGTCTGAGGGATCTCAAGATTTGCAGCTGGCAAGCTGGAGACCCAGGAGAGTCAGTGGCGTAGTTCCAGCCTGAGTTCAAATGCCTGAGAACCAGGAAAGCTGGTGGTGTAAGTTCTAGTACAAGTCTGAAGGCCTGAGAGCCAATTGTGTGAGTTTCCCAAGTACAAGAGAAGACTGGTCTTCCATCTCAGCAGGAAGGCAGGCTAATTTCCCTTTCCTCAGCCTTTTTGTTCTATTTAGATCTCCAAATAATTGTATGAGGCCAATGAGCATTAGGGAGGGCAATCTGCTTTACTTAGTCTATGGATTCAAACGTTAATCTCATCCAAAAACACTCTTGCAGACACACCCAGAAAAATGTGTGACCAAATGTCTGGGCACCCTGTGGCCCAATCAAGTTGACACATAAAATTAACCATCACAATGGCTATTTACATGTCCTCTTTTGTGAATCATCTTTTCAAATATTTTGTCCAGTTTTTGTTATGGTAGGGGATTATTTATATTCTTCTAATTGAGTGGTTTTTTAAATAATATTTTGGACAAAAGTCCTTGGTCGCATATTTATTTTGCAAAAATTCTTAATTTTGGTTTGGTGGATGATTTTTGTGTCCCACTTAAGAAAACTTTGTCTAACCTAATGTTACAAAGATTTTCTCCTGGGTTTTCTTCTAAAATTTTTATAATTTTAGTCAGACAATAGCCCTCCTTTTTATGGTCTTTTTCATTTATCTGTTCCTAGTTTTTAAGTGTAGTGTCTTTCAGAGGTGCCTATTATATGATCAAAAACTATATGTTATAGACATAAAGGAGATGATTTACCATGTGTTTTATGGTTATCACAATTATAATATGATATGTAAATTAAGGTCAGACTTTTGAAAATAGTCCAGAAATATATACACCAAAATGGCACAGTGTTCATTTCTAGTGGTAAAATTATGAGTGATATTTATTTTCTTACTTTTGCTTACCTATATTTTTTTCTGATTATTTTCAAGAGTATATATGTATAATCTGTATATTTAAAAATACTATTACTATGCATCAATACTAATAAATAATAAGTAGTAGTAAATATGGGAAGGCAAGTTTACAAAATTAAACTCTTTTTTTTTAATTTTTAATTTTTTTGGCGCTGTCCAGTACAGGTATTCAAACCCTTGACCTTGGTGTTATAACACTGTGATCTAACAAATAAGCTCATTTCTTGTTATGTCTTGTTTGTCTGGTAAATTCAGGAAAAACAGAAATATTATGTATGAAACGAGCTTTCATCTGAATATACCCATATCTTTTATGTACCCACAGTTAGTATAGGGATTTTTCATTTGTATTTTATTCAAATACCTAAAAAGTCTTTTCACTGACTACCTCAAGCTCTAAATTTTTATTCAAGTCATTATATTACACAGAAGTAGAAGATAAGGAGATTCTCTTACCCTTGACTCCTTTTGCAATCTACCCTCACTCCTTTGCTTGAGTTCCCTCTTCTTGGAAGTAGAAAGGCCAGTGAGAGTAATTAAGAACATAAGCTGCTACAACTGCCTGAACTACAGCCATTTTTCAAAGCGCCACCATACCAGGGGAATGGGCTGTACTATCTTCCATGAGTTTCCTTCTCTGGAGGTGTAGTAGACCTTACCAGGATAGTAAACACTTGGCTTATCTATTCTGCAACCACACCTGCAGGAAGAAAAGCAGAACTATAGGACCAGATCTAGCAGCTCAATACAATTCCTTTTATTGACAATTCAAGACAAATCTTACATGATATCATATCTCTTCTATTGCATACATTCATTCCAAACCTTTTCCCAATGTCCATCTGGGGGGAACATAGCCCCTACATATGATTTTCTCTATTTACGTGTAGCTTTTCTCTCTATAATAGTAACATAAGTAACAAGTCCTAAGCTGGACAACCAGCTGTGCTGCCTGCACGGTGTAATCTCAAATGAGAACTCTGCTCCGTTGTTCAAATGCCAACTCTATTTTGAGCTTACAGGCAGGTGACCATTCTGGAGCATTGTTCTCCTTAATTTACCCATATCTCCCAATGTCTTTAGTGAATTAAAACCTATGAACTAAACCTAGTGCATTCTCCTCTGATTCAATGATTTTTACATTCAGGCCAATGCTAGTCAAGAATTTCCAGAGAGAGGCAGAGAAGGTGTGGCTCAGCACTGGTCCCTGTATCTTGCAGTTGCCCTAACAGCTAGCTACAGGCCTACGAGGCAACCTCCAATTGCTGGCGACCTGAAGGGAGACCCACAGACTCCTCCACGAGTAGGATTTGGCTCATTCTGCCTCTTAGTTTCGGTCCACTGGGGAAGTTCTGTCATAGCCCATCTTTGGCTCTCCCCAAACACATTCTTCTGTTGCTAACAACGGCCCATGATTTCAAATCATTCATATAGTGGCAATGAATAACACTTGTCATGAAGACAACCTCTAATTACCCGAAATGCACATTACAGAATGCACATGAAAGTTTATAGCTAGTATTCATCAAGTCAAACAAATTCCTCTTTCTGTTCTGCTCTACTTCTATAAGTGTTTGTAAGCAAAGCTCATTATGACTTCTCGAAGTTGTTTACAACTTGCCTTTGTCTTTAGGTTGAAACCAAGATTTTGGTTCTGTTGATTCAAGCTACTTTTTAAAAGCACACAGCCTTCCTTGAGCAAATCCAGCTGTTGTCTTCATCCTCATGGACAGAGTCTGTAGTCACCGTCTGGCTGCCCATTGACCACGCCATCTCACCCTGGCACCCCTCACCAGCTCTGCTTCTATTTTCTCCAGAGAACTTAAGCATTTTAACACACTATATCATCTACTTATTTATTACATTCATTGCTATTGTCTCCCCTAAAATGCAGGTTCCAGAAGGGCAAGGATTCATTGACATAGGCAAAGTGCCTAGTGCAGTGCCTGGCACGTACTAGGCCCTCAAGTAAACATTTGTTAAAAAAATGTTACAAATTGGTGATTCAGAGTCCCTCAGAGAGTGTCCTTTGCCCTCCACAAAGTGCTTCATGGAGGCCCACAATGGGTGACAGTGGTTACCTCCATCCCCAGGGGTCTCAGACCTTTGGCAGCCTGGTGCCTCTCTGACCCTGACAGTGTACTTCTAAAAACAGAGAGAATGATAAATGGGCCTTTTATCCACTCATTTATTCACCTCTTCATTAACATAAACCAAGTTTCTTCTCTATGCCAGAATTTGCTAAGTCCTGTGCATATGGCAGGTGAACAAGCAAGACATGAGTTTGCCTTCACAGCAGTCACGGTTAGTTGG
>NW_007774367.1:0-4079 GCF_000696425.1 Galeopterus variegatus | reverse complement strand
ACTTTTGTTCAAACAAATTAAAAATTTTTAGTATGAAATTAACAGATACCTACCGTCAAAAATCTGAAAAGTTAAACATAATTAAGTAGGCAAAATAGTCCCCATAATTCTGTTAATATTTTGGTCTATTTACTTTAACCTGTAGCCTCTTTATCTAGTTTATTATCATTTTGTACCTAACAATCTATTCTAAGAATTTTGATATAAAAAAATCAAGAACCTTATTTTTGATGGCTACCCATTTGGCAGTCTACCTTTGGGTATAATATTGCTTGCTAAACAATTTCTGTGACATTGGATTCTGGACATTTGGACATATCTGTTTTTCAAAAAATCATTATGCACAACACTTCAAAGAACGTTTTGTACCTCAATCTCAGTCTGCCTTTTGGGTTACATGTTTAGGAAAGATGCTTGGTCATAATACCGGCTCACGTCTACCAAGCCCTCCCGTGGGCCAGCCCTTGTGCTAAGAGCTTTGCCTGATCGCTTCTGACAGTAGCCTTATGGATTGGTACCACAACCACTCTCCCAGAGTGCACCCTCCTCGGCAGTTCAGGTGTTTGAGCTCTCTAGAGCCTCTGAAAAGACTTGCAATAGGCACAGCTGATTTGATGCTCTGTTTCACCCTTGAAGCAACAGATTCCCCCAGAAGGGCCAGAGCTGGCATGGAGACTAACTCAAGCGTGCTGGCTGTGCCCTGGGGCACTTCTGCACAAAGACATACCCCAGTCAGGCAAACCTGACATAGCAACGTCAAAGTCAGAACTGGGAGTAAAAGCTAGATTCGTCTCCCTCTTCTACTCTGGTCTCATTAGAATTTCCAATAGATTTCATGCTTCCAAATGCATTTGCCACACAAAGATGCTCAGAGTTTCTCTGAGCCCTCGTAGACTAGACAGGTGGGGAGGGAGGAGTGGCTGTGATAGGAGGCAGGGCCCTGGGAGCAGGGATGCTTGCAAAGACAGAGCCTTAGGAGTAGGGGAGGCAATCGGGGACAGGAGCCCAAGGGCCGCACATGGGAGAAGATTCCTGCCAAAGTGCCTGTGACCTGGGGCCACCTGCTCCTCCCCAGCTCTGCTCAGTACCCACCATATAGGCAGAGAGAACATCCACTTATGTAGAGTGGTGGGGCTGGGAGTCCCCTCTGGGCCTGCTCAGAGACCCCCTAATAGGGTGGCTGCTGCTTACAAACCCCTTGCCCATCATAGCCACCTCTTTCCTGGTGCCTCTGATCCTAGAAGCAGGTGAGGCAGGGACAGGGGCAGGAACCAGGCAGGTTCCAAGCCTTCACCATTGCAAAGATGAGCTCCAGGGCCACGTGCAGCCCAGGATATCTTTGGAGAGTGTCCTTCCTAGCAGCAGTCTCTGGGAAAAGAAGGTTTATAGGAGAGAGGGCCAGCAGAGGGAGAGTAAGAAGTCACAGGCCAGATGAAAGGGACGGAGAGGAGACTCCACGGAGGGAGCGCGTGAGCCTGCAGCATCCAGCACCAAGGCCAGCGGCTCATTCCCTGTCCTGCTCTCCAGACAGCACACTTGTCCTGTCTCTTCTTTTTCCTTTCTCCCTTTGAGGAGATTCTGGTATGCCCCACAGATAAGTGTGGGCTATTCAGTCCCTTAGGTTCCTAACCTCTCAGCCCCCAGCCCCACATACTCCTCAAGCCATCCTGGCAGACCTGGTGGAAGAGCTATGGCCTTGGACGTCCCATTCCCATCATGACGCCACTGACGCCCTCTTCCTCTCTCTCCACAGGATCGGGCAGTCTGAGTGCTGGCTCCCTTGTCCAGCTCTCCAGAGGGGTCTGTCCCCTTACTGCACAGGGCTTGGTCACTCTTGTTTCCTTACAGGTTCTCTGAGTGTGGTGGCCACATTTTCCAATCTCAAAATCAGGTTCTTTGACATGTGCCCATATGTCATCTGCATGCATATATCTAATACATGTACTGTATACATATGTATACATATGTCTGTATGGATACACAAAGCATGTATTTTGTATTCACTGAGGGCCCCAGGAAACCTAGGTTGCAGGGTTGAGCTTCCACCTGCTCAGGCCACTGTGGGAAGCCTTGTCATTTAGGTTAGATTCATTTTTAGCTCCCTTCTTTTAGTGAGTTTATTTTTCTCCCTCAACTGGAAAATCACATTTGATCAGCTGTAGAGAGCAGTCAGATACTGAAACATTGGGACTTTGCCCAGGAGGTGGCCCCTGCAAAGCTGGTGTGGGTTCTCTGGGGCTAGACCAGACCTATGGGGAGACACACACGGACCACCTATGGAGCCGTGAGTCAGGCGGTCCACAGACAGACACAGATGCCGAGATGGGAATGAGACCAGAGAAAGCCAGACTGTGCTATGCACTAGAGCCACGAGCTTCTGGGATTGGGCTGGTGTGTTCTGTCTGCTCCACTGTCTTTCTCATTCCTCTGCTCTTAATCTCACTTGATGAATGTGGCAGAACGTGAATGAGGTGGCCTCGTCACAGCACTAATGTCTGGCCTTCTGCAATGGGGGCATGCTGCGAATGGGAATGGCGGCCTCCCGGCAGGTGGTGGGCTCTGCCCTCCTCTCCTCCTACTCCCTTCCCTGCTGCCAGTGGGCTCCTGCATGCCTTGGAGAGGAGCAGGGCCACGTGGGGGGCTGTGTCACTAGCTGGTCTTTACCACCATTCCGATCTCTTGGGCACTACTCTCCTGCTTCTCTATAAACACAGTCTCGACAGCGTCTCTAGGTCTGCGTCTCCTCCTGGGGACATGCATCAGTCTACAATCCTGAGGGCCCTCCCATCCAACCTCCTCCAACCTTGGGGTAAGTCCAAAGTCTCCAGAAAACTTGAGCTGCTGCTGTTGCTGCTCGCCTGTGCCCAGTGTCTGAACCTGCTCCACCTGCCCCTTCAACGTCGCCCCCAGCCCCCCACGGTGCACCTGAGGCCCCACAGCATCTCCTTCTTGTGCCCCACAGACTCGTGTTTCCTCAGCTGACACAGGGCTGCTCTGTGGGAGGGGTCCGTGTTCAGACCGGTGAGGGGCATCTGGGTGTGGTTCTTGCCTGCAGGACTCCGCAGACCTTTTTATTCCCCAGTGTGCTTTTTAAGACTCCGATGGGGGCTTTAGTATGAACCTTTTCCTAAAGTTATTAGACCACAGGAAACTTTTCTCCTCAGAATGTCCACCCGACGACACCTCATGAATACAGTTCGGGGAAAGGGTTTGGGAGAAGCCATTTGTTTTTAAACTATGCTCTTCGCTCAAGTTTATGAAAATTGAGTCTAGTGGACATCGTCAAACAAATCATATCAGCAAATATTTCTCGTGCACCTTCTATGTGCAGCGCATCAGGTTGGCTCCCATGTGCTGCACGTTCTTCCATCCAAATTCCATTCTGAGATAAAACTGGGGAGCTTATGTTGAGCTTCTCCCTAAGGTTTACTTCTGAGGTAGGAAGAATTTTATCACAGACGTCCTCTCTGAGTGGAACACAATCATTTACTGCTTCACAGCTACTAAGCTGACATTTAGAATACAGGTGTCACCCAAGAGTGCTCGAGTACCACGTTAACCGGGATATTTGATGTAGGTCACTTTTCTCCTGTAGGACTGATCCCTGGAGGCTCACCCCATTACAGGGGGGCCTCCCAATGTGCCATTACTTGAGGAGTGAATTCCCACGCACTTGAAACAACTCAAAAAAGGGAAGGGGAAGAGGGAGGAGAGAGAGGGAAGGGAAGGAGGATGGTGATGGGAGAGAAGGAAGGGAGACCCGGGCACCACCTCGCACCCAGTGGGGCTTTGGGGAGCACCTGCTGCTGCGCCCCAGCCTCACCGTCGGAGCCTGAGGGTGAGGGGCCCAGGCTTTCTACCTGATGTAGGTGTGGTGTGTATTTGCTTAATAGTGGGATTTGATGAGAGTGGAGGTAATGTACGCATAAACAATAAAGTATATGTTTTATTCCAAATAGTACCTCAAAGTCTTAACTTGCTAGGGAAGCGGAATAGGCCCTTAGACAACCTGAGGTGTGGCTATGTGGGCTCCGGTTCTGGCTTGGCCACTGCTACCATGTGACCTTGGGTATGTCCGT
>NW_007774366.1:5942-7863 GCF_000696425.1 Galeopterus variegatus | reverse complement strand
CCAGTGCCTGGGATTGGCGAACCTTCCACCAAACGCCGCCGAGAAAAAAGAAAACACTTTCTTTTTAGGAGAAACAAATATATTTGTGAAGAATCAATTTGCTGTTCACATTACACCTCCTTTTCAGACAATGTGTAATGTGAAAAACCATGAAATATTTCGAATTTTCTGAAAACATTTCTTTGAAAGAAGTTTTCAAGTCCCCACACTGGGTCTTGGTTACATTAAAGTGTTTTATATTCAGTAACCTCAACAAGTGGGTCTCCCACTGACGCACCCCAAACTGCCTAATGTGGGCTTGTAAAATCTGTCAAGACCTGCATGAAGAAAAGAGATCCCCCAAGAGGAATTCTACTTGTAATATTCCTGACATAATAAGGGAGTTGATATTTGGCGGATGGCATCATGGCATTCAGTCAGTGTTGGGGCACTTAGTTTTATGCAGTGTCGGTATCTTGGGTGAACATAATTGAAAAAAACAATTGTATGCCAAGCAGAGTTGTAACCTAAATGCAAGAAATTTGGCAATTTCTATCTGTGTAACCAAGAACCCAGTACACCCGATTTTGTCCCGTTTCTTACAATCTAAGTTCTTGAGCGACTCTTGGCTTTAAGAACTTCTTCACAGGTCTTGATGCTCAGTTTTGTTTATTGAGCAAATGAGCATCATCTGACGGATGCAGTCTCCTTCCACTGGAATCAGAACTCTCAAATGGTTAACCACATCTGCAGTGAGCTCCCGGTTTTCTTCACCTGCCCCTGTGGTGTAGACACGTGGGCAGAGTTGCCACTGCATCTCCTGGTATTTGCTGTGCTTCTGCACCTGGCTTGTCATCCCTGGGGCCTTGCACTCTGCAGCGTGGGACCTTGCTCACTCCAGCGCAGGGCACTGGCAGTCGCGAAGGTGGAGGCGTGGCTGCCTTCAAACTCCGCCGCTTCCAAGTGACACTGCATCATGATTCCCCAAAGACATTCATCACCACCCTAGTCATGACCTGGCTCTTGTCTTTCCCTCTCTCGTCTTCCCCAGCCAAAATCTACAATCCAGCGCCTGGGTGGGACCTGGAGAGGTGGGTGAGCAGCTGGGTGCTGAAGTGCATTAGATGTCACCCCAAGCTGTGTGATGGCCAGCTCAGCCTTGGTTCTACAATTCTCTCGACTATGCATAAAGTCATTAACTCCCGGATAGTAAAAGTGATGTGGCTCCAGAGTGTTTTGGGGCAAAGTGACAGTATAGAGTTAACTAGAACAATTTTTTTTTTACAATAAATATAACAATATCCTTTGATGGATGAATGGATAAGGAAACACACACACACACACACACACACACACACAGCATGGAATACTACTCTGCCATAAAAAAGAATGACATACTCCCATTTGCAACAACACGGATGAGCCTGGAGAAATGTATGTTGAGTGAAATAAGCAAAGCACAGAGGGATAAATACCACATGTGCTCACTCATTTGTGGAGCTAAGAGAGAAAGAAGGAAAGAAAGACTACAGGAGTGCGTTGGACTTGCAGAGGGACAGAGCATTCCATGGACTACAAAGTGGAGTGAGAGGGTGGGGGGAGGGAGAGGGAATTCGGGCATTATTGGGTGGGGGACACAGGGTACAAATGCAATTTGTGGTAATGGGCGTGCTGCCAGTAGGAATCTGGCCCTCACATCATGGGCACGAGGGCTGACAATCAGCTTTCTATCTCATGAATATTCATAACCAATATTCTCTCTGTGTGTATATATATGTATATGTATATATATAATGTCTTCTAACAATGAAAAAAATATATTTTGCAAAATGGGAAAAACTATGCACAGAAAAAACCCCGCATTCTTTTCCAGATTTCTTTGAATTTCTGTCTTTCCCTCAGGGTCACTAACTTCTCTTCTCTCCTTTCACTTCTACCGACT
>NW_007774366.1:3784-4092 GCF_000696425.1 Galeopterus variegatus | reverse complement strand
TTCCATTTTCTGGATGCCCGTGTCTTCCTTTCTACTTCTGTTTTTGCTTTCTTTATGCACAGTCTACATACATTTAGAGCAGTGTTTCTCCACCTTTTTCTTTTCTCTTTTATTTCTTTCATGATGGCCTTCTCACCCCTTTCCTCCACAGCCTGGTTAAATTGTTTTGTCCTAATTGACCCTCTCATGATAAGTTACAAAGTTGGAGCTATATCATATAATTATTTACGGACTGTATCTGTAGCTGAGGTTTATACATAGAAAAGAAAGTGTGAAGTTAACTTTTTGCATTCAATGCATGTTTAAGA
>NW_007774366.1:0-238 GCF_000696425.1 Galeopterus variegatus | reverse complement strand
GGCTTTGCCGGATCCCGCTGTCAAGAGAGTCAAGGGAGACACACCAACCACAAGAGTTTACTCACAGAAAAGGCAAACTCGTGAGAACGCGATATGCTCTCTGGATAATGGGGAAGCGAGAAATGCATCCCTTGTTTTCTCCTTGTTGATAAATGGACTCAGAAGTTGACTAATCGTCTTGTCCTGTCTCTAACAAGAAGCAAGGGAATTTACAGTTTCGAAGGACACCCCTTCTTTA